>NC_056728.1:982119558-982262058 GCF_019279795.1 Protopterus annectens | reverse complement strand
TGGGACGTAACACAGGACTGGAATACAGGTTTGCACGCGCTGTAAAGAAACAATGCTGTGGGTGGGATTATTAGGACATCATTAATGATGTCACAAACAGGGAGGTGATTTGCTAAGTGGGTGGCTGTGTTTTTCAGCTTCGGTCCGAGGCAGAAATGTGATTTTGGAAACGAGATAGTGTCCCTTTAAGCCAGAGGCACTATGTCAGTGGTAAAATATTTAATGAAATTGTGAAAACTGTTGCTTGATAAAACACTGTTACTATAACCACATATATGTGAATTTTAAGAGAGATATAAATAAGAGTTTTGAAACCCCTGGTTTATTAAATATACAGGATTACAGCACTATATTTTGTTGGTTTGACAGACATGTTACAAAATATCAAGACAAGATAACTTGCTGTGTTTGGGGACCCCAGCAACCGCAGGGTTCACTAGTGCCTAAAGCCGGCTATGTCTGGGGTGGTAGACTTCCCAAAAGGTACTATAATGCATTTCTTGGTATTGAGTTTTAAGCAACAGCATTGGCACAAAGCATTTGTCTGTAATACCTCTTCCTGAAGGGTGTTCTCATCTTGGGAGGGATTCATTGACTATTCCTACTTTGCAAACATCTGCAAACTTGGTTAGCCAAAGGCCTTTGACATTGACTTTTGCATCCGAGAAGTAGATGCCAAAGAGGAGTAGGCCCAGCACAAAGCCCTAGAGGACAACACTGGTGACCAACCTCTTTGTGAAGGTGGTCTCACACATTCTAACCTCCTATGGTCCTATCAGTGAGCCAGCTAGCTAGCCAGTGTGTTATAAAAGGATTTATACCTAGTTCTGTAAGTTTGACGACAATGCCAGGGTGGGATATTGTATCAAATGCTTTAGCCAGATCTAGGTGTGCAGTATGCACCATTTACACCTCATCCATTGTCAAAGTGATATTTTCAAAGAAGTCCACCAGGTTCAGTAAGCATGATTTCCTTTGACAAAGCCAAACAGGGATGGATCCAGTGTCTGAAGGGCTCCTACATCCTTTTTTGATAATTTCTACAATAGTCTTTTCCATGGCTTTGCAAATAAGTCTGATCAGACTAATAGGTCTGTAATTTCCAGGATCTGTTGTAGGTTTTCCCTTATGAAGGGGTTGACTGTTGCAGACCTCCATTCACCTGGCATAAATCCTGTTATAAGACTAGAGTTAATAATGGCTACAGGGTCCTAATAAGTCGTATTTTAGGCTATTCAGGGAGTATCCTGCTATGTTATTGGGGTTCACCGAGGCCGTGTTCTTGGCTTTAATGAGGGCAGATGTTGGAACTTTGTTTGCTAACACGCTCGCTAAATCACTATACTCCATGAACGTGGCACTATTAACCACCAGTTCAGCACATTGCTGTTTGCTGCCCTTGAGGTTTCTGACACAGCTGTAGAAGGCCTTGTGTTTATCTTTCACAATGAAAGGCTATCCTATTCTTAAAGTTGTCTTTGCTTGACCTAATTAGCCAGTTTGACTGCCTATTTATTTTAAATGTAGTGTTTTGATCTTTATGGAATTACCCTCTCTCATATTTGCCATATTTTTGTTTTTCTTTTAATTGTATATCCTGTTTAATTTGGGATGACACCAGGACAGTTTATTTCAAGGGCTAATTCTGGGCTTATTCCTGGTAGGTACAGCAGCCTCTATACAGCCACTGACATGGATGTACAGAGTTTCTAAGAGCAATTCAGCATAGGCTGCTGTGTTCTTTGGGTTTGGAGGGGCATTGTTTTGACAAACCATCACTTAATGAAAGGTAATCTGCACTGGAATAGTTCCCAATTGTTACTGGTTTTAATAGGATTATGGGGCCGATTTTGATTTTAAAGGAGACAGCTTTACGATCGGACCTTACCAGGGAGGATGAGACAGAGGGGGGAGGAGTGCAGCTTTCTTCCACATTTGTAAGCTTGAGGTCTAGTATGTTGGAGCCTCTAGTGGGTGTATTCACTACTTGGTTAAGGGTGTTTGTACTTATGAAGTCCAGGAATCTCTACCTACAGAGTTGAGGCTGTGTAGATTTCCTAGTCTACAGAGAGTTAAATTAAAGTCTTCCATGTGTAGGGTGTTAGGTTGGATGTTAACTGCCTCCATTAGATCCATGTATGCAATGTGAGTTTCTTGGGACATGGAGGATGACATATGGCTGGCTAATAATGGTATGAGATTTTGATCATGGTGATCTACACATGGAGGAACTCCAGCATGTCATCTTGTTTGACAACCCTTGAGGTATCCTTGTTATTTATGTACATTGAGATACAACCTCTTCCTTCAGCCCTTGTCTGTGCAACTACAGGTCTAAAATTGTGGAAGGCACTGAAACCTTGCACTGCCGTGGTACTCTGTGCACTTTAAACCATGTCTTAGTAACAGCACAGATGTATATATCCGCGAGTCTGAGGAGGCCGTAGAAGGGGAGTAGTTTATTTAGGTTCCAGGCATTGAGCAGTAACTGTGAGGTTCAGTTACATATATGCATACAAATATTTCAAGCATGGGTATTAATGCCCTTCTAGCTTGCCAATATAGCAAAATGCTTGTTCCCATAATAAGTGTCCAGGCTGTTCTAACTATCCTCTCTCCTCAGAACCCTTCCTATGCATTCTATCATTTATACATATTTCATCCTACCAGCTATTTTATAATGTATATACATCTCAAATACTCTGAAGTATTTGACGTCTAAACTTTCTTTTTAAGGTATTATTTTTCATCATTATTAATAGAAAAAGTGTACAGATACTATATATGATTGCATGTAATCTAACTGTATATCAACTGTCTAATGTAAAATCTTACTGTGTACACAGAGCTTTTCTCTCCGGGCCTCCGCTGAAAAAGGATGCGTGTTCAGTCAGACTTTCCCGGTTAACAAATATAAAATAAATAATAAATAAATAGTACTTGCTTTAATGTAATTTGGTAATCTGTTCCATGCATCAGCTACTCTGTCAGAGAACCAATTAATACACTTCTCATTCCTACAGAATCTTCTGCATAGGTTGTCTGATGATTCTCTAGCACTTTTTGATAATCCCAAACATTCCCAGAGGTAGTCTCTAAATGCCCTATATACTTGAATAAGATCTCCTCTTAGATACCTGTAAGGAACACTGTACAAGTTCAGATATTTTAGTCTTTCATAATAACTTAAATTTTCACATCCATGGATGCTCTTGGTATATTTTCCCCTGTATTATTTCCAGTTTAGTCATACTTGTTTTCTTATAGGGTTTCCATATTGTTATTCCATACTCAAGTTTGGGCCTATTGTAACTAACAAACAATGACTTCATTTTTGATTTCCCAGACTTTATAAATCTTTTTATACAATCTATAGTTCTATAGCTATCATTAACCAATTGGTTATGATTAGAAAAACTCAGCTGAATCTACCCATATACCCAGGCCCTTAAATGAGTCTACAGTTTCAATCACTGTGTGCTGTAATAAGAAGTTATGTACTCACCATAACGTTCCATCTGAGTAGGTGGCTTCATTTGTCTGCAACCTTTGGGTCTTGGATCCGACATCGGATCCGAGCCGGCAACTTATTATACAGCTATGGATCCGAGCTCCTAGCTCCTCCCCTCACCCATAATCCCCTGCCAATCCCAAATGACCTCAGATCAAGTTTGCCCTCCTACAGATACCTGGAAAGGTGTCCTAACAGGAAAAGGCAGGATAATACAAAACGTACTAACTCTTCTGAAGGCCAGGGGGAAGGAGGGGGGGTGGTTGCAGACAAATGAAGCCACCTACTGAGATGGAACGTTATGGTGAGTACATAACTTCTTAATCTGGAGTAGGGACTTCATTTGTCAGCAACCTTTGGGACAGAGTCCCCAGCTACCTGAATCTTGGACGGCCATCATGGAAGGATGTTCCGGAGCACTGCGGAGCCAAAGGATGCTCTCCCTCTGGAAATGACGTCCAGTTTGTAGTAGTTGATAAAGGTGTGAGATGAAGTCCAAGTGGCTGCCGAGCAAATATCATCCAAGGGAACTCTAGATTTAAAGGCAGCAGAAGTAGAGATGGAGCGAGTGGAATGTGCACGGACTCCCTGAGGTGCGGGCCTCCCAGAAGCTTCATAAGCTAGAAGAATACATTGGGAAATCCAGCGTGACAAAGTGACCTTCGAGACGGTTTTACCCAAACTGAATTTGGCAAAGGAGATGAACAGCTGATCGGATTGTCTGTGACCAGCAGTCCTATGAATATAGAAATGCAGCTGCCTGTACACGTCTAAAGAACGCAGCTTGTACTCTCCTTTATTTTGATATTTAGGGAAGAAAACTGGTAGGTTGATGGACTGATTGATATTGGTTTCTGAGGCCACCTTGGGTAGGAAGGAGGGATTGGTCCTGAGGTACACTCTATCCTGATGAAAAACCAAGTAAGGGGGTTTCACGGAAAGGGCTTGAAGTTCCGAAACTCTCTTCGCTGAAGTGATGGCTACCAGGAATGCTGTTTTCCAGGACAGATATTTAAGTTTGGCCGAGGCAGCTGGTTCAAAGGGGAAAGCAGTCGAGGCTTGAAGGACTAGTGATAGGTCCAAAGGGGGTACGGCTTCTTTGATAGGGGGCCTGAGCAGAAAAGTACCCTTGAGGAAGGTTTTGCATAGTTTGGCTGACATCAAAGGACCTGTCTCATGTCCCACATGGTAATGGGAGATGGCTGCCAATTGTACCTTGACTGTCGAACAACTGGCTCCTTGCTGAAAGAGTCCAGTGAGGAAGTCCAACACGGATGTTAAAGGGGCAGTGAAGGGGTCCAAATTATGATGTCCCACCCAGACGGAAAAGCGCTTCCATTTACTGCGGTAAACTTTCCTGGTGGAAGGTTTGTGCGCTGCCACCAAGATGGCTTTGACTGGTGAAGAGATACCGGGAGTCCTGATTAAGAGTGGAACTGGAGCAGCCAAGCTGCAAGCTTCAGGTTGTCCAGATTCGGGGTTGGTAAGCCTGATGGATGGGATATTAGATCCGGGCTGGGATCCAGAATCTAGGGAGGATTCACCAAGTGAGACCACAGGTAAGGGAACCAAGTTTGTCGAGGCCAGAATGGGGCAATGAGGATCATTCTGCTCCCCAACAGCGAGGCTTTCTGTAAGAGCTTTAGCATCAGGGGTAGAGGAGGATAGGCATAAAGTAGACCGGGCGGCCAAGCATGCACCAGAGCATCTCTCGGGGCTTCCCCTGGTGGGGGAATCAGAGCGAAGAAGCTGTCGCATTTCGTATTTAAGGGAGAGGCAAAGAGATCACAGCAGGGTTGCCCCCATTTTGCAAATATCCACTTAGCTACTTGGAAGTTGAGAGACCACTCGTAAGGGGAAAGATGGTGTGGCTGAGTTTGTCCTCCAGAATGTTTGTCCATCCCGGAATGTGCATTGCGATCAGAAAGCAGTTGGGGATGATCGCCCATTCCCACACCCTCATGGCCTCTCGGCAGAGAGGGTAGGACCTGGTTCCCCCCTGTTTGTTGATGTACCAAACAACTGACATGTTGTCCATCTGTATCGCAATAGTTCCTATGGGGAGAAGGTTCTGAAGTGCTTGCAACGCTAACAGCACCGTCCTCATCTCCAGAACATTGATATGCAGTGAGGTCTCTGTGTCATTCCACATGCCTTGGACTGTTCTGCCTGAGCAATGCACCCTCCACCCGAGGCGTTCGTGGTCACCGTGGCGAGAGGGGGAGGAGTGCAGAAGGGCCGGCCTATATGGAGGTCTGGAGACTGGAGCCACCATAACAGGGCCCTCCTGCAAGCCTTGCTGATTGAGATAGGGTGGCAGAAAGGAAGAAATTGAAAGGACCATTGCACTTGGAAGGTCCACTGAAGTACCCTCATATTTAGGCGAGCACATGGAAGAAGGGTTATTGCTGCCGCCATGGAGCCCAGCGCCCTCAGGACCAATTCCGCCAGTGGAGCTTCTGATTGGAGGATGGCCTGCACATGAAGACTCAGATTCTGTAGTCGCTCCGAAGTCAGGTAGGCTCGCAGACTTCTGGTATCCAATCTGGCCCCTATGAACTCTATTACTTGTGTTGGAGCAAGGGAGGATTTGTCCGTATTGATTGTGATGCCTAACTAGGGGGCTAGGCGGAGAAAATAGTCTCTGGCTGAGCAGAGAAGATGCCTTGTTGGGGCGGTCAGGAGCCAGTCATCCAGGTACGGGAAGACCTGCATTCCCTGGAGTCTCAGGTAGGCCGCTATCACTGCTAAATCTTTGGTGAACACCCTGGGGGCTATGGTGAGACCAAAGGGAATGACCCTGAACTGATAGTGGCTGGCTCCCAGCCGGAAGCGGAGAAACCTCCTGGATCGTCTGTCCATTAGAATGTGGTAGTATGCATCCTTGAGGTCTATTGAGCACATCCAGTCGTTCTCCCGCAAGAGGGGGGAGAATGGATTGAAGAGTGACCATTCGGAATTTTTCCTTGGTTACCGACAGGTTCAAGAGGGAAAGGTCTAGGATTGGTCTCAAGTCCCCCGTCTTTTATGGCACCAGAAAGAACCTGGAGTAAAACCCTAATCCGAGCTGGTCTGGGGGGATGGGCTGAATGGCTCTTTTTTTTTAGCAGCTGCTGGATTTCTGCGACTGCAGCCTCCCTCTGATCGGGTGGTACATCGGGGAGGTTCTTGAGTCTGGGGACATGTTGCATTGCGATTTTGTAACCTCTGGATATGATCCAAAGCACCCAGCGGTCTGACGTGATGGACTCCCATGCCGCCAGATGCTTCGAGACGTGCCCACCGACTGCTTCCAGAGTGGAGCAGTTGGGCAACCCTTCAGGGCTGTTGCGTGGGCCGATCAGAGAAAGATTCTCTGGACCCAAAGTTTTTCGGGGCCCCTCTGCCTCTAGGGTGGCGTCCT
This sequence comes from Protopterus annectens, assembly GCF_019279795.1. NCBI lineage: Eukaryota > Metazoa > Chordata > Ceratodontiformes > Protopteridae > Protopterus > Protopterus annectens. Next base: position 982,255,144 of record NC_056728.1, on the reverse strand, counting down.
CCCTGTCCTCCTCTGCCACGGAAGGACTGGTTGTCCGGAGCGGGTTGGGAATGTTGCGATTTCCGGAACCACATCTTCTTCTGTCCCTTTTGGTTCTTCGAGAAGGACCTCTGGGGAGCAGAGAAGTGGACTCCGATGGCAGACAACATCTTCCCGTCCTTCTTGCTCTGGACAAGTGTCTCGCGAACGGTCTTGCCGAACAAGGCAGAACTATCAAAGGGGGCGTTCGCAAAGGACACCTTAAAGGGCTCCACAAAGTCACAATGTCAGAGCCAGGCCTGACGTCTCATAACTAGGCCTGCTCCGCTAGCTCTAGCGGCTCCCTCAGCGGCGTGGGACAACAGCCGCATAGAGGTATTGGAAATATATCTTAGAGTGGCCATACGAGTGGAGTACAACTGCTTGTCCTCCGTCGACATGGACTCTGGGGGGGAAGCAGCGTATTCTTTAATAAGATCCCGCTGCATCCTGATGACATAAGCCATGTAGTTCAGAGACCTTACTGAGAAGGTCGCTGAACTAAATACCCGCTTCCCAAGGTGATCCATCGAGCGGGACTCCTTGCTCGGTGGATGGACCGAGGGGCTCTCCTGAGCTAGTTCCCTCAGAGTAGCTGCCGCCATCAACATGGCATCTACGGGTGGACCCTTGCTCCAGTGGGACCGGTCTGCGGGGGGGCTCAAAATACTATCCAGGTGTTTAGGGACTGGCTTCACAGTGTCGGCTCCTTCCACGCCCTGGTGGTGATAAGGTCCACCAGGGGGTCGGCCGGAGGGGACACCGAAGAGGTAGATGGGCCTGCTTCGAATGCCTCCAGGAACACGGACTCGTCGGAGGAAGCCTTGGGGGCAGACCACACCCCCCCCGATCCTGAGCTTGGGGGTGACCTTGGGGAGACTTCCCCTTCATCCAAGTACGTGTCCTCTGTTAAGGACTCGGGGGGAGTGCACGTGCCTCCTCTTACACTTGTGCTTGCGAGGCACTTCCTCGGGGGGGCTGTCCAAGGAGGTCTCACCAGCAATATCCTGTTCCAATGGAACAACCTGGGACATCGAAGCAGGCTGTCCCTGTGGCCGGATGATGGAAGCCTGACCCAGCTGAGAGGGAAGTGCAGGGTGGAGCCGAGACAAGGGCCGGGGGTCCAAATGCTCTCGACAGAGCCCTCTCCACTGCATCAAAGGCCGAGGGGGAGCCGCTCTCCCTGGGCTCTGAAAGCCGACTCCCACTCGGATCTGATGAAGGGATCGGAACCGGCACCGAGACAGTCAGATCCGAGGGACCAGTGTGCTCTGACCTGGATGGAGCCGAAGGTACACTGAATCCCTCGGATCCGAAGCTTGCCCCACGGCTCTGAGAGGTCGGATCCGATGATGGAACCGACAGACTCGAGGGCAGGGTTGGATGCGAAGTACCCAGTACTGTCGGCACCGACCCACCCCCGGTTCCGACTCTGCCTGGCTCCGAGCGCTCCGAACCCGGGAAGCGGGTCGGAGAAGGAGCTATCGGAACAAAAAAAGGTGTCGAGCTCCCACCCGAAGGGGGGGGGGGAGGCAAGAGCACTCCCATCTGCAGCTGGGCCTGGATGAACCTTCTCATCATCCGGTCCAAGTCTGCATCAGACAGGCTGTAGGTGGATCTCGAAGAGGCCACCGAGGCAGGCCTGGAATGCCACCTCGATGACCTCGACAGAGATCGGGTCTCCTCCTCCTCGAGTCCTGGGGAGAAGCAAGGGGATCGGAGCCGAGGAGGAGGAGACCTGTAAGCCATGGAGGGAGAAGCCCGCTTAGCTGGGGGGGGGGCAAAGCAGAGGCCTCAGCCCACCGCTTGTGGTGCTTCTCCCTCAGTTTCTCCCTCCTGGCCTCCCTGTCCTCCGGCGCTTTAGTAGGAGTTTGAATCCCGGCCAGGGGAAAGGGGGCAGGAGTGGCCACCACCACAGGCTGAGGGAGGTGCCACGGGAGTAGCGGAGGCCGAAGCCGAATCCGGGGGCAGAAGTCCCACCAGGATCAGCTTCGACCTCCGCTCTTTCAGTGCCCTGGGGTTGAACACTGCAGAAATGGTACAGCCCGAGGACAGATGTTCAACCCCAAGGCACCGAACACACCGAGTGTGGCCATCTGCCGGAGAGAGCTTATGGCCACACTCGGTGCACTTAGAAAAAATAGGTTTTGAGGCCTCTGACATACCCAAAACTAAATAAAAGCTACACAAACACACTAGGTCCCAAACGCAAGTGCACACAGGCACACACTAATGACCAGCGAGGGGAGGGTAAACACTAAAAATTAAAAATTAACCGACTAAAGGGAAACCTAACACACACACACACTGATTAAACTACTGAAAAAGTAGGCTGATTAGACAAAAGAGTCACTTATCTGAAAATATTGCCAGGAGCTCAAAATTCAGCTGACACACTTAAGAGCAGCAAACTAGATCTGAGGTCATTTGGGGTTGGCAGGGGATTATGGGTGAGGGGAGGAGCTAGGAGCTCGGATCCATAGCTGTATAATAAGTTGCCAGCTAGGATCCGATGTCGGATCCAAGACCCAAAGGTTGCTGACAAATGAAGTCCCTACTCCAGATTAAATATTCACCTTTCAATTTATGTTTCCCAAATCTCATATGCTTAGTTTTTGATTGTATTTATCAGCTTATTATACTATGCCCAAATGGCCAATTTAGTTAAGTTATTTTGCAAACATGCCTTATCTGTAACACAAGTAATCACTTTACCCAATTTCAGGTAATCTGCATATAGACTGTAGAACATCTCAGAAAAAAGTTAGGTCTGAAGGATACAATCCAAATACGTAATGGCCTAGGACTGAGCCCTGTGGGACACCCTGACTGTAACCAAGGATTTTACCTGTCCAGTTGCTGTATGATACTTGCCATGTCCTGTATGTAAGCCATGCAGCTGTCCATCTTATCAAAAGTGCATCAATACCTAGTGGTACTAATTTACTGATCAGTGTTTTGTGTATGACCCTGTCAAATTCTGAAATTAAATCTATATAAATTACATCACAGCACACATTTTCATTCATACTTGTTATTATATTGTTATAGAACATCATGTTACAGGTGGTAATAGATCTGTTTTCAACATATGCATGCTGATATATGGTTTCAAGTCCCAGCCTATCCAGTTCTGACAATAACTTACCCAATATTACCTTCTCCATTATTTTTCCACAACATGAAAGTAGACTTAAGGGCCTATATGACTCTGGGTTTGTTCTACTCTCCTTTCCCTTGAAGACAGTTTTAATAAGTGCACGTCTCGAATCTTGAGGTATCTCCCCATATATATTTGGACTAGCGAATAATAGCTATAACGGTACCGTACGTTAATAATTCCATCTCCACTCTGCACTTTCTTTAGATCCAGTTTGCGCAGTTCTTTTTCAATATAATCTAATTTGATTCCAGTATCTGGGGTTACCTGGCTGTCACTAGGACAACTTATCACCCCTTTTGTAGATTTTATAAATATATCTATAAACTGTTGTGTCTGGGAATACATTTTAGAATCTGCACAGAGTTTATCAATTGATGTGTCTTTACTCCTTCCACATCTTATGTACCTATAAGAAGGTTTCCTATTATGCTTAATATCTTTATATAAATTTTCTTGAAATTTTCCTTGATCTTGTCTCACACTATGCTTAATCCGTCTGACCAGCTTATTTCAGTTTTCAAAGTTGTAGTTTGACCCCTCTTTCATTTCTTATTTTTTTTTGTCTCTCACCTTAATGATACCTTGACCTTAAGGAAATGTATCTGCCTGATATTGTATGTCTAGATCCTGAAGTTAAACATTGTTTTGAATTTTTGCACTCAATTTCTCTTTCAAAACTTTCCACATTCCATCTGCAGTTTTTCCGCTGAACACCTCACTCCAGTTAGTTTTACATAGTGACTGTTTTGCTTCCATATAATCTGTAATTAACCTTCTGTGCAATGGTTTAGATTTCAGTTTGGTAGAATTATCCAGCAACAAATTAACCTTTATAACCCCATGATCACTGCACATCAATGGTGGCAAAATTTGACTTGAAATAATAGTAATTTCTTTAAGACGACAAACAATGTACAGTATGTTCCATCCTCTAGTAGGTTTTCTTACAATCTGAAGCAATTGTTCTTGAATATACACTGTGAATACTTTCCTTACTAACATTGTTGAATCAATACAATTCCAGTATGTTTCTGGTAAATTTAAGTCCCCAGCTAAGATTATTCTTCCCTCATGCGTTTCATGCAAGAAATGTATGAATTCCTCTAGGTCATCTGCATGTGGAGGCAGAATCCACCAAATCATGCATGCACTCAAGTCATTAAACCACAGGTACCAGTATGATTCCATCATAGTCCATGTAGGTGTAAATGACCTGAGATGTACCTCCTTGGACTATATGAAGAGAGAGATTATGGAGCTTTCAGACTGTGTCTCAGGCTGCTATGAGCATCAAGCAGCAAATTAACATCACTGAGGATGGTGCCACAATATGTGCAAAAAATGATTAATTTCAAGAACTGGCTGTATTTCTATTGTCATTCTAAGGGGATCCAATATTTGTCAGCTTGGGAAGACACGGTTAACAGAACATGTTGCTTTGCCAAGGATGGTTTGCACCTCTCCTCCTCTAGGGTCTCAAATAGTGGCTAAAACTTTATCCACCCCCATAGTGCCTTTTTAGGCAATTCCAAGTTGACAAACCTACCCACATAGAAAAATCAACTCTAAAAAATCATACCTTGGTTTGTGATTTATTGTGGAGATGACTGGTAAGATAAGCTTCATCTGAATTTATATTGTATTTATTACTGTTTTTCACTTGATTGTAGGTAGGAAGGGATAGCTTAAGATTTACTTTAATTCATATTTTGTTGTTTTACCTTTAATTTCAATTATGGCTGTTAGAAAGGGGATAGGTTTTAGACAGGCAAGCCCTAGCCACCTAAAGGGGCATAGACAGCTATACATTCACACAGACTGCAGAGAGGAAAATCCTGAGCATATCTAAACAAGTCAAACAAGCCTACCTTGGTTTGTGATTTATTGATCTTTACTGTTAAAAAGAAGTGCAACTACGAGCGATCGTGAGCAGAAACTACAGCGACCTAAAGAAATTACAACTTTTGCCTGGCTCGCAGAAAGTGTATGGTCAGAACAACTTTAATGTACTTACTTTATTATTTAATTGTATATTGCTGGTGTTATTTTTTTGTCATAGAAGTTGATTTAAGTTCTCTTTGAATTCTGTGGTTACTGATTTTGATTATTCTTTTCTTTTACAATATTTTGTTCGTTTGAAGCTGAATATGGATTCCTTAAATGAGTATGGAATTAACGATTTGCTAATGTGCAAATATCTTGTACAGTGTAATAAAAGCTATGCATATTTAAATGTAACAGCTGATAACACTGGTGATCTGTGTTTCTCATGTCAAAAGTTGGATGATTTGCTTACCACTGCTAGAAGTAAATCTAGACAAAGATTACACTTGCGCAATTGACATGGCTTGGATAACTCATGAGACAATGTTAGGCACAGAACAAATAGGAAATTTAGGAAATGATGCATCTATTGTCTGCAAAGAACATTCAACCCGTATGAAAAAAGACAAGGCCCCTGACAACTTTGGAATTCTGGATGCAAGTATTCAGCAATCTGACGATCCAGTCTGTTTAGAAGAAAACAAAATAGAAAGAAATTCACAACAAATAAGGAAGAAAAAGAAACTGATTAATGACTGTAAAGGAAAGAAAATACATAGTAAAAAGGACACTGCCTATTTATGTAACACACAGGTGTGACAAACCAAAATGCTGCCAACCAAGCCAGCTGTAATGTCGTAAATAAGTGTGTCATTTGTGAATATTAATATGATTTATACAGAACTGTATCTTATGTATTGAGCTTCAAGAATGTAACCACAGCATACCCTGGATCATAGAAGATTAACTTACAAAACTTCAAGAAAATAAGTTGAAATTAAGTGGTTTACAACTGTTTTATAAAAGTCATTTTTAATGCAGAAGCAGACACAATGTCTAGAGCTAGAGGTTTTTATATTGTCTGGAAAGAAAAGTAATTACTAGGTTTAAAATGTAAAGGGTTTTATTGCTTTGTGACTTCCTAGCAGCTACACAGTTCTGAGCAAACATCTGAGATCTGTATTTTTAACACAGAGATGTTAAAATTCTATTAGTTTCTGGTTTACCATCTGTACTGAAGTCAGGTGACAGAGTGATGATATCCCAGGTAACCCAGCAGTAATTTTTGATATTAAAGAACTTTCTCAGAGAGAGACTGGGCATTTTGTATTGGACCTAGCAAGAACATCCACTCATCATCATCTGCAATTGTCTTAAGATTCAGGGCATAGTCTCTCTCTTACAGATAGACAGGAATATAGTAAAGGTTAGTTTATATGTTTTCTATATTTATTTGAGACTGTCCTGCAATGTTGTTTTAAAATATTTTCTGTAATTTTGAACTCTTCTGAAGTAACTGTATCTGTGTACTGGGTATTGTCTTGTTCTTTCATTTTTTAAATATATTTAAACCTATCTTTGTGGCTTATATTTGTGAGGCATACTTAAGCTCTTAGAGTACGTGCATATGTATTTGGTGATGCTTTACAGGCCACTCCTAAATACCCTTGCAAGTCTTGGCAAGATTACCATTTGGATTAATAGCAACATTATACAGTAAGACTAAACACTTTCTGCTAAGGGCCTTAAAGTAGCTGATAAAGAGATGGCTGGTGGCAGTGATAACTATCTTATAGTCTGGGCAAAAGGAGGCAGAGTTGTAAACCTGCGCCAGCCTTTCCCAGGTGTCTGTGTGTTTGCATATCAACCAAATCTCAAAGTGTGTGTGTGTCATCTACTTGGGCAGGGACATGGAGTGCACTGGTTAGACAGAGAGGGTGCTGGAGGTCTTAGCTTGGTCACTCAGCTGAGATCTCAACTCTACAGCTGTGCCAGTGGGAAGTCTTATTGGGGATCTGGAGAAAAAGGGAGAAACCAGCCCCAGGCTGACTGTGGTCTCTGTGTTCTCGTAAGGGAAATTGCACTTTACTGTGTGTGTACTTGTCATCCTCCCATTATGTACGTCCTTCACTGTCACCAGTGGTGGGGGTTGAGGCTCCTTGATTACTCAGCCAGTGCAGCGGCATCACAAATTAATTGGCTGGCAGTGTTGGGATATTCACATCACATATTATTTGGTTAGCAGTGGTGGGATATCCACATCACATATTGATTGACAGTGGTGAGATAGCCACATCACATATTAATTGGCTTGTAGTGGTATGGATATTGAATTCCTGTAGCCTGTGTACAGTGGTCATTGATGGTGTTTGTAGGTTCATAGGTAGGTACTAGGCTATTAGCCCTAGGGCCTATATAAGCCTAGCCAAAAAGGTACCCTGGCTTTCGCCACCCAAGAAAATTATTTTCCTGTGCCCCTGTCGAGCAGAGCCACAGAAGTGATCCCTGGGGTGAATTTCCTATTTCTCATCCAATCATCAAGATTTTTCTTGGAGTGTTAATGAGGAGCTCTGTTTGACATATATACGTAGTCTGTTCCAAAGTATGGGAAGTCTCTGGGACAGGAATACATCCCTCCAGCATGTTCTATTTATTGCAGTGACAAGGTTTAGGTCCCTAGAGTGTGTAGCTTGGTGAGACTGGGATTTCTTTAAGTGGAGCATGTCCTACAGCTCTGGGTTTGACATAGCTTTGTATGTTAAGCAGAGATCGCCTCTGAGTAGGTGATATGCGACGGAGTAAAGCTGGAGTTCTTTTGAGACGGTCTGCATAATGTGAGGTATTTCTGTAGCCTTTCCAGTTGTTGTAGATGTCTTGTGAGGTACATGCCAAAAGGGGCGTTGTACTCTATAATGGGTCTAATGAGTGATGAGTAGAGGGGAACAATGATCTCTTTTTCTGGAAGAGAAACCTTTTGTGATGAGGTGAGCCACGTAAAAGGATTTACTGACCACTGTGGCGATGTGATTATCAAAGGAGACACTACTGTCCACCTGTGTCCCAAGGTCTCTTATCACACTTACGGCATTAAGTAGACTACCACTTATGTGGTAGTTCATGGGTACAGAGTTTTTACCCAAGGGGATGACTATGCACTTTCTGGCATTGAGCTTCAGGCCATGGCTTTGACACCAGGCATCTGTCTCAGTGAGGCCCTTTTGTAGTATGTCCACATCATTAGGAGTTTTGATTATAGCTCCTAGTTTGCAGTCATCTGCAAACTTTGTTAGCCAAAGAGCCTGTATTTCAGAGAAGTAGATACCAAACAGGAGAGGACCCAGGCCTGAACCCTGTGGTTCTCCACTTGTCACTGGTCTGAAGTCGGATTTGGAGTCTGCTACTTTCACAGTGTGGGTTCTGTCCGTGAGCCAGATGGCAACCCATCTTGTGACATAGGGATTTATACCTAGTTTAGTGAGCTTATCTTCAATTCCAGAGTGGGGAATGGTGTTGAAAGCCTTAGCGAGATCTAGATAAGCTGTGTGAACCACCTTACCCTCATCTATGGCTTTGGTGACTGCTTCAAAGAAGTCAATCAGGTTTAGGAGACATGATCTGCCTTTTACAAACCCGAACTGGGTAGGGTCCAGAGTTTGGAGATTACCAATGTCTGTTTATGAGTTCCATGATGATACGTTCCATGGCCTTGCAGACCAGGCTTGTCAGGCTAATGGGGCGGTAGTTCCCGGGGTCCGTCATGGCTCCCCCTTTGTGGAGTGGGATAACCGTCGTGGTGCACCATTCAGTGGGCAAAAAGCCTGAGGGGAGGCTATGACTGAACATGGTACTTAGGTAGGGTGCCAGTTCATGTAGAATGCAGCCTGGGATGTTGTCAGGTCCCATGGATGCTGTGTTATTGGCTTTGGAGAGTGCATTTTTTACCTGTGCAGCCGTGATTACAGGAACTTTGCATTCTTCCAGTATAGAGATGGGCCCTCTAGGGGGTGAGAGGGGTGTAAAGTTAGCACTGAACCTATCTGCCAGGATGTTGGCAATATCAGTTGGTTCTGTATATTTAGTGTCATTGTGCTGTAACTCAGAGCAGATCAGAGTGCTGCCATTGAGATTCTTGACATAGCTATAGAATGCTTTGTGGTTGTCTTTAGAGTCAGTGGCAATTTTGTTTTCGTAACTAGCTTTGGAGGATTTTATGAGGGATCTCAGCTTCTTACTGAGGTTGATCAGGGAGTTCCTCCAGTCATGGGATTTTTACTCTTTTGCAACAGTTTCTTTCTTCTGTTGTAGAGTTGTTTATGGCAGAGGACCACCGGATTGGCTTCCTTTTTTAGGAGGATAGCATCTTGGTTCTATTAGGGATAGCATGATCCATGCACTCGTGTAAGTGCTTATAAAGTGCATTTGTGTAGGATTCAGCAGTTGTACCTCTATTATCCGTCTGCATGGGTGTCATGAAGTTTGCCACTTCTGTCTTAAGTGTGAAGTTGGCTTTGGAGAAGTTTTTCACAGTGGTTTCCCTAATTGGGGGTGGGGGCAAGATGTGGATGTCTAGGGTGATTAGCTTGTGTTCGGATCTGACCGAGGAATTGACCTCTGGTGTGGAACACCGATTGCCCATGTTGGTAATGACCAGGTCTAGGATATTGCTGCCCCTGGTGGGGGGTGTGAATAGGTTGATCCAAGGCGTTGGAATTTATGAATTCCAGAAAACGTTGAGCAAATGAGTTGGTACATGAGTAGTTTTCCCAGTTAATGGTGAGGTAGTTGAAATCGCCCATTACTAGGGTGTTGGGCTATACCCTAATACTTTCCAGTGTATCAAGAAATGAGGAGTGGGAATCCTGGGACATGGTGGGGGGTCTGTAACAAGTTGCAATTTGGATTGCAGTCTTGCCCAGAGTTAGTTGCATTTGGATAATCTCAGATGCATTATGCTGTGCAACTAGCCTGGAGGTGTGGATATCCTTAATGAATATGGACACGCCTCCACCTTTAGTGCTTCATTCTGGGTTAGGTGGCCGAAAGGTGTGGTATGAATTATAGCCTGGTAACACATGGGTACTCTCTGGAGCTTTGAACGAGGTCTCTGTCACTGCACAGATGTCGATGTTCTCCATTTTAAGGAGTGCCTCGAGTGAGTGCATTTTGAGGTTTAGACTTCTAGCATTGAGTAGCATTACCCTCAGATTTTGCTTGCTTGTACCTGTTATGGTGGTGAATTTGTCATTTGAATCTTGCCTAAAAAAGGCACTATAGGGGTGGCAAGAGCCTTTGCCAGTATCCGGAATCCCAAGGGCGACAGGTGCAGGCCATCTCTGGCAAAGGATCGTGGTCTGTCGATCATGTCGTCCCAGGCAGACAAATACTGGATCCCCTCAGAATAACACCAGAAGCTTAGCCAATTGTTGAAGTCAATCATTTTGTCCTTATACTGTGATATCATTCTGGGTGATGGCAGGATGCTACGCAGGGCTAGGGTCATACCTGCCTGGGCTACAAGATTGGAGAGCTCCTCCATGTCTCCATGTAGTCCAGGGAGGTACGTCTCAGGTCAGGTTGTACTCTCAATCACCCGCGCAGTGAACATTCAAAGTTCATATCACAATTGTTTTATTTATTTTTTGTTAGCTTAGTCACGGAGGGTAGGCAAGCATGTCAGTAGAGGAGTATGCCAACTGACAAGGTGCCAGGCTAAAAGACTGGTGCATGCCAACCTGACTAAGGCAGAAATGATTGAAGCTTAAGTCACAGCTGCATCACAGGATAGCAACCAGGAGGACAATCAGACTGACCTTGGGAATGTACAACTCTCAGAAAATGGACAGTTCAACCTTTCCACAGAGGACTTAAAAATCCATCTGGAGTTAAAGAGACTTGAACTGGAGGCCATGCATTTGGAAATAGAGGTAGCACAGAGACTGAGAGTCTAAAGACTGAGGAAAATGAGAAACTGTGATGCCTGGAAGCTCAGGAGAAGGAGAGGAAGAGGCAACATGAAAAGAAGATGACTCTTGGCCAGAGTCATGGAGATAATGGGGAAGGGAGTAACTGAACCCTAGAAGCAACAAAGGTCAGTAAATTTCTTCCACAATACACAGAGGGGGATAATTCTAATAGTTTCATTTATATGTTTGAAAGGGTATGTAAACAGTATAATGTTGACCAAAGGCTTTGAGTACAGTTCCTGACCCCCTTACTCCATTTACTTCTAAACTGTCTGATACTGATTGTTTAAAATTATATATTGTAAAGAACTTTTTTAAGAATGTTTTAAGTTAACACCTGAAGCTTATAGAAAAAGGTTTTGTGAGCACTTATTTTCGTAGATGGGTGAGTGAATGTCAGGTCACCACTTTTGAAAAGCTGGCAGATCTTTTGGTGAGGGAACAAGCCCTTAGCACTTTGTCTGAGGACATGAGAATCTCGTTAGCTGATAGACAGTGCACTACTGCAGATGAGCTGGGGAAGAAGGGAGACCTATACCTAGCAAGCAGGGCATCATTGCACAGGAAAGGGACATCAAGTGGTGCCCAAGAATCTAAGGGAAGCCATGGTGGGCAGCCCAGTCTGCCCCAACAGCGTCTGCTAGTAGCAGGGGTATGCACTAAATCGAGGTACGTATCCAGGACCAAGGGTTAAACGTTTTAAATGTAACCAATAGGGCCACGTAGCATATAGATTTCCATGGAGGCAAGGTGAGGAAGAAAAGGTGGGACAGCCAGTAAGTGGGAATGACAAAATGCCAGGACTAAGTTGGATCGAGACAACATGGGTGCCAAACTACCACAAGAGGTTATATATCCCATTGTAGTAAATGGGGAAGAGGCCATTGCTAAGAGAGAGACAGCCTATGACCTAACCATTGTGAAGCCTGCAATCGTTACAGAAGAGCACTACTTGCTTGCACAGTCTACTCCAATCAGATCTTTAGGAGGGGCCCCATCCCAAATACCTTTGGTTAGGATTCACCTTGACTGGGAGAGTGGAAAAAAAAGCCAGCAAGTAGGCGTATTTGAGGATATCCCTGCAGATGTTCTGATAGGGAATGATTCTGATAATGCAGTACCAAGTGTTCATGCAGTTACATGTAGTCATGTTTGGAGACGAGCATGTGGGTCTGGTAACCTGGGGGAGACCCAGCAGACCTCACACTTGCAGCCAGGACTGATGAGGTGGTTACTTCAGGGAGGGAGCTACCCTACAGCAGTGAGACTTAAGGTGAAACACAGCTGCTTGTGGGTACTGATGTTCCCTTGGACAGAGTGACTGCAAGGGCAGAGGTGATTAGTAGTACCCAGGCTGACAGTGAAGCAACCACTGTCTGAGAATACCAGACTTCCTGTGGAAGAGGAGCTGGGAAAGATTATAAAGAGAGAGTTGAGATAGGCTCAGCTCTCAGACCCTACCTTACAAGGCCTGAGGGAGGTAGCTAGTGAGGCATCTGATTTTCAAGGGAAGGAGGAATCTGTATACTAGGACAAAGGGTTACTGTATAGAGAGTGGACCCCTGAGGGAGGGCTAGAGGGTGAGAGAATGCAGCAGTTGGTAATGCCCACAGCCTACCATTTGGCACTTCTGGCCATAGCCCATGATATTACCTTTGAAGGTCATATGGGCATAAAACATGCAAGACATGTATTATACAGAACTTTTATTGGCCTGGGATTTCTAGAGATGAAACAGGGTACTGCAGGACCTGTGAACAGTGCCAAAAGGTAGGCAAGGTAGGAGACAAGGTGAAAGCTCCTTTGATGCCTCTGCCTGTGATTGAGGAGCCATTTCAGAGGGTAGCTATGGATATTACGGGGCCTCTGAGTACCCCATATTCCACAGGGAAAAAGTATATCCTAGTCTTAGTAGATTATGCTACCAGATACCCTGAGGCAGTGGCTCTGTCTTCCATTGAGGCAGAAAAGGTGGCAAATGCTTTATAAGATATTTTCAGCAGGGTTGAGTTTCTCCAAAAGAAATACTGACTTACAGAGGTGCCAATTTCATGTCAGACCTGCTGGTTTGTCTGTGGAAGTACTGTGTGGTGAAGCACTTAAAGACTTCCCCTACCATCCCCATACTAATGGTCTTATTGAGAGGTTAAACTCTATACTCAAGATGATGCTACAGGCATTTGCCAACCAGTTCACGAGGGAGTGGGACAAATATTTGCCCCATCTGTTTGCTTACAGAGAGGTTCCCAAGGAATCCACAGTTTTTTTCACCCATTGAGTTGCTGTATGGGCATAGGGTGAGGGGACCTCTAGATATGATTCGAGATGAGTGGAAGGGTGAGTGTGAATCTCACAAGGCGTCTGTTATGACATATGTCCTAAACCTCAGGACAATGCTCAAGGAATTCATGGGCTTGCCCCAGGAGAACGTGACAGAAGCTCAACAGCAAAAAAAGGTCTGGTATGTCAGGAATGCTCAAGCTAGAGAGTATGCTGTAGGACAGCAGGAAATGGTTCTCATTCCTGTCAGACACAACAAGCTGCAAGCAGCCTGGGAGGGATCCTACAAGGTAGTAAGGAAGGTCAGTGATGTTAACTACATGGTAGATCTGCTAGGCAGGGCCACAAACTGTACCAAAAGGGATGCCCTTGTGCTGAGCACTCGCAATGGATGGCAGGAGATATCAGAGGAGGGATGTGGTGACTGATCTCCTCAGTGAGGCTCGGACTGACACCTCAGTAGAAGGGGTTGCAATGTCCCAGCAGCTATCCCCTAAACAGGTTAGAGAAATCCGAGCAGTGTTACAGGAGTTTGGGGGCATATTCACTGGGAAACCAGGGTGCACCCACATGGTGCAGCACCATGTGGATAAGAGACCCCAAAGGTCTATTAAGCAGGCCCCTTATAGGGGCCTGAGACAGTGAAACAGACTCTGAGGGAGGAGATGCAGGAAATTTGAACCTAAGGTTTATTCAAGAGTCTAGCAGTCCCTGGGCTTCTCCAGTGATGCTGGTTCCAAAGAAGGATGCCAGCACCAGGTTGTGCGTGCACTACAGGAAATTAAATAGTCACAGAAGCTTACCCCATGCCTAGGACAGAAGAAGCCCTAGAGCAGCTGGGTGGGGCGGCTAAGTATCTTACCACTATAAATCTTACCCAAAAGGGTTACTGGCAGGTGCCCTTTACGCCCAGTGCTAGAGAGACAGGTCAGCCCTTTGTGAATCCTTTTAGATTGTATGAGTTCACAAAGATGCCATTTGGGATAAAAAGTGCCCCAGCGACTTTCCAGAGGCTGGTAGATTGCACCATAGCAGGAGATTTTGCCCTTGCTTACCTAGATGATATTGCCATCTACAGCCATTCCTGGCAAGAGCACCTTCAGCATGTCAGGGAAGTGCTGGGCAGACTACAGAAGGCAGGGTTGACCATTAAGCCCAGCAAATGTCAGGTGGGTATGGCAGAGGTCTTCTTCCAGAGAGAGTGAGGAGTGGTAACATCAGGCCAGAACCTGCCAAAGTGGAAACCATTCAGGCACGGCTTGCCCCTGCTACCAAAAAGCAGCTGAGGGCATTCTTACAGACAGCAGGATACTACAGAACGTTTGTCCCCAGTTATTCCCCAGTTAGTCCACAGCTGCTCCCCTCACAGACCTGACAAGGAAAAGCAGGCCAGATAAGGTAGTGTGGAACCCAGCATGTCAGCAGGCATTCCAGAAGCTTAAAGGAGCTTTGAGAGGAGCCCCTGCATTAGTCCAGATTACAGCAAAGAATTTGTTGTGCAGGTGGATGCTTCAAACCATGAGGTGGGTGAGTGTACTTATCCAGGTTTCCTTAGAGGGAGAAGAGCACCCAGTGGTACATCTCAGTCATAAGCTCCAACCCAGGGAGGAATGCTATGCGGCTGAAAAATGGAATGCCTAGCCATAGTGTGGGCACTGCAGAAACTTCAGCCTTATCTGTATGGAAGGAAATTCATTTTAGTTACAGACCACAATCCCTTAACATGGCTACATCAAGCCAGCCAGCAAAATGCCAAGTTACTAAGGTGGAGCCTAGGGTTGCAGGGATATATCACATGACAGTGCAGCACCGCAGTGGGGTTAGCAATGCCAAGGCAGCTGGAATCTCAAGACAGGGAATGGAGTAAGGCATACCCAGATAGGCTCAACACTCTCAAGCAACGTTTCTCAAGGAGTCACTCAAAAGACTAGCTCGAGTTTTTGTTTTGGGGGAGTGACAAACCAAAATGCTACCAGCCCATCTAGCTGGAATTTTGTAAATAACTGTAATCTGTGAATATTAATATGATTTTATAGAAATGTAAGAGAAGGAAATACTGCCAGCCCAGCTATTTGGAATTTTGTAAATAATTCTATGTCATTTGTGAATATTGATATGATTTATACAGAACTGTATGTTAAGTACTGAGCTTCAAGAATTTAACCACAGCATACCCTGCTGGATCACAGAAGATTAACTTACAAAACTTCAAGAAAATAAGTTGAAATTAAGTGGTTTATGACTGTGCTATAAAAGTCAGTTTCAATACAGAAGCAGACACAGTGTCTAGAGCTACAAGTTTTTATATTGCCGGGAAAGAAAAGTAATTACTAGGTTTAAAATGTAAAGGGTTTTATTGCTTTATAACTTCCTAGCAGCTACACAGTTCTAAGCAAACATCTGAGAGATATGTATTTTTTAACACAGAGATGTTAAAATTCTATTAGTTTCTGGTTTACCCTCTGAACTGAAGTCAGGTGACAAAGAGTGATGTCATCCCAGCTAACCCAGCAGTAATGTTTGATATTAATTGAAGAACTCTCTCATACAGAGACTGCGCATTTTGTATTTTGTCTTGGACCTAGCAAGAACATCCACTCATCTTAATCTGCACTTGTCTGTAAGTAAGATTCAGGGCATAGTCTCTCTCTTACAGACAGATAGGAATATTGTAAAGATTAGATTATATGTTTTCTGTATTTATTTGAGACAGTCCTGCAATATTTCAAAATATTTTCTGTGATTTTGAACTCTGAAGTAACTGTCTGTGTACTGAGTATTGTCTTGTTCTTTTATTATTTATTATTAATAGATTTGTTTTCATGGCCATAGATAGGGTCATAGACAATGGCAGGGGTGGAGATATGAAATTGAGAGTTGGGCCCAAAGAACTTGAATGGATTGTGAGACTTAGGGCTAATACAGGGAAGGGACTGAATGATAAAATAAATATTAAGCCTATTTTGTTAGGCAGGGATTTGCTTAAGTAGTTGTAGTTACATATGTTTAGTCCTATATATTTATATGTCCCTATTTGTACATCTCTATGCTATGAATTTTATTTCCAGTGCAATTTGACTTTAAGCTTTTTTTCAGGTGACACAGTGAATCTCTTGAGAGTGGTAATTTTTATGTTGTGTGCCTTTAAATGAAGGTGGGGATTTTATCAATTGATTTGATTTGAAATGGTATAAAATGGGGGCTTTGTTCTGTTTTTATTGTCTGAGGAAGTGGCTTAGTCCACAAAAGCGCTCACCCTTGTCTTGTGTGGAATAAATTGCTTTTATTTTTCTACAGCCGTGGCCTGTTGCTTCCTTTGGTTGTTTTTACATGATATTTATACCTATCTTTGTGGCTATTTGTGAGACATATTTAAGCTCTTAGAGTATGTGCATATGTATTTGGTGATACTTTACAGACCACTCCTAAATAGCCTTGCAAGTTTTTGTCAGACTACCATTTGGATTAACAGTAACATTACACAATAAGATTGGATACCCTTTGCTAAGTGCCTTAAAGTGGTTGATAAAGAGATGGCTGGTGGCAGCGATAACTACCTTATAGTCTGAGCAAAAGGGGGCATAGCTAGTAAACCTGTGCCAGACCTTCCCAGGTGTGTGTGTGTGTGTGTGTGTTTGTATATCAATCAAATCTCAAAGTGTGTGTGTGGGTGTGTGGGTGTATGTGTGCGTGCACACTTCAGCTACTTGGGCAGGGACACAAAGCACTGGTTGAACAGAGAGGGTGCTGGAGGTCTTAGCTTGGCCACTTGGTTGAGATCTCAACCCTATAGCTGTGCCAGTGGGGAGTCGTATTGGAGATCTGGAGAAAAATTAGAAACCAGCCCCAGATTGACTGTGGTCTGTGTGTGCTCTTAAGGGAAACTACTTTACTGTGTGTGTGCTTGTCATCCTACCATTGTGTACATCCCACACTGTTGGCAGTGGTGAGGATTGAGGATCCTTGATTATTGGGGCCAGTGCAGGGGTGTCACAACAGGTTACAGGGAAAGATGACATTTGTCTATCAGAAAAACTTCAGTCTACAGAAAAAGGCATTATTTTTCCAACAGACAAGGTAGAAAAAAAAGAGGTAAGGGGCAGGTGAAAAGGAAGAAATCAAAACTGAACATGGAAGGATTGATGAATATTACTGTAAGAAAAAAAGAGACAAAGATAGATGTTAAGTACATGGCTCAAGCTGTGGATTTACAGCTCCAGCTGGATGAGAATTTAATACACAATGAAAACAGTGGGATTAATAAGACTAATGGTGATGAAGATCTATCCTTCGTAACAATTGATGGAGCAGATATTACTGCATTAGAAGCTGAATATTCTTCAGAGCTGACCAAAAAGATATTCTTGTAATTGGAGAATAAATTATTAGAGGAACTGATACTTATATTTGCAGAGAAGATAATGAACATCAAATAACATTATGTTTGCCAGGAGCAAAAATAGAAGATGTGAGACAAGCCTTGGAACCCCTTAATGTAAGGAAGTACAGATCCATTTTTATTCATGTTAGTACAAATTATGTCACCCCACAAGGATTCTGTGACTGTTGGTAGGGAACTGACAGCCCTCTTGGATAGTATAGCTTGTACTGGTGTTAGGATGTATTTTTTCACAAATCACCTACAGAAAGGATAGTCAGGTCACTGTGAATGAAAAATGTGTACACAAGCAGCTTCTGGACCACATCTTGCAGGAAAGCCTTCTGACACCCAAACAACATGGTTTCAGTCCAAAACATAGCACAGCTACTGCTCTGATATCCTTCATAGATACCACTGCAAACTCTCATGACAACAATAAGTTAGTCTCCTGGCTGTTTCTCGATCTTTCCAAGGCCTTCTATACTGTAGCCCATTCATTACTTCTATCTAAACTAACCTCTCAAAACCACTCCAACTCCACATTATCCTGGTTCTCAAGCTACCTCTGTAATCGATTCCAGGCAGTGAAATGGGAATCCAGTTTGTCTCTGTTCCTACCCATTCAGACAGGGGTACCACAATGTTCCATCCTTGGACCCCTACTCTTCTTCATCAATGACCTCCACTCCTCATGCTCACTGTCTACCACTATCCAATATGCCGATGACTCTATTATCTCTAGCTCTGACATCTCTTACCTTCATTATCTCACCCAAAAGTCCCTTCATGCAGTCGAAAGTTGGCTTACTACCAACCAACTACTACTTAACCCTACGAAAACAAAACTTCTATTCCTCTCTAAGAAAACAAAACTTCTATTCCTCTCTACAACATTACAAAGCCACCTTTACAGTCTCCTCCCTCAATAACACTCCCATCTCCGCCAAACCTCATACTAAATTTCTTGGTGTTCTTACTGATGATCAACTAAAGTTTGATCGCCACACTCAGCAGTGTATTAAAAAGACACACCAAAAACTAGGCTTGGTATACAGAAATAAAACATTCCTTACAAATACTTCAAGCCTCTCCTTTGCACAAGCTTTCCTACTTCCCATACTTCTCTATGCTGCCCAAAACTCACATATCTCCAGTCCAATCTTCTATCCAAACTTGAACTCACCTACAACAAAACTGCACAATTTGCCTCCTACCAACTGTATCGTACCCACCTCTGCATAGCTCTAAAAAGCCTGCAGTGGCTGGAATTTCATCACCAACTTCTACTTCCCCAGCTTATCATGACCCACTCTATCCTCTGTGAACCTTCTTCCTGCCCTCCTTCTCTACCTTAATCCAGCCCTACACACCAAACCGTCCACTCCGTTGCTCTCAACAGCACCTATTGCAAGTCTATAAGCCTAATAAGAATATAGGCAAACTCCTCTACAATTACTCCATAGCTAATGCCTGGAATAATCTGCCATTAAATTTCAGATCTATCACTAACTCCAATCCCTTTAAAACAGTCCTGAAGGAATACCTCTATAAATCATGGTCCTACCTATGTATGCACCCAACTTAACATTGCTTCCTTCCTCCTATAATATTTTCTTCCTCTCCAGCCCATCTCAATATACCACTTGGTCACCTGTCTTTTATATGTCTTCTAACCCACTGTGTATATTCTATGCCTCTAATATTCTGCTTTTTTTCTTCCTCCTAAAGCCTCCTCTTGCCTATGCCCTCTCTTGATATTTTATTCTATCTTAGTTTATGTATAAAACTTACTGCGCTTTATTAAGAATGTATATATTTGACCACTCATTCTTAAAATTGTAAATCAGATGCCTTCTTTGATATTTTTGTGCTTTGTTCTATGTACTTTTTTTGTTTTTGTGAGACAGTCTGGTCAATTGTACATTGTCAATTATATATAGTACACTGTAATTTAACTCAGTTTTTAGTATGTCTTGGAACTTTTCTCCTCGGGTCTCAGCCCAGTCAGACCAACCCGGTCGACAAATGTTAAAATAAATAAAAATGAAAATACTTTTTGGATAAATACCTACATGGAAAAAATGTCCTGTTTTAAATAATGGAAATATGTACAGCATTCAAGCCTACTTTTGGGCACGTGTTCAGACAGGATGGCATGCATTTGTCAAGATCAGGGAAGAGAATTTTTGCAGCAGATATTTTGCAATATTTAACAAACACTAGGCAAGATTTTTGCTAGTTCACAGATAGCAACTATTTGACGCATCTCTGATGGTTGTTAATGCTAAGAGCATTAATAATAAATTTTTTTATTGGAAAATTTGCTACGTTCCCGCAGGATTGATTGTTATTTTTGTGAAACATGGTTAAAGAACAATAACTGGAAACCAGTTCGGTCAGGGTATAAACATTTTTTACTGTAACAGACATTCTAACAAAAAAAAAACATGTGGAGGTGTTACGCTAGACATTAAAAATAGTTATGAGACCTATGACTATTATATGTTCAGTGATAACACCAATACTATAGACTGTGTAAATGCAACAATAAAGACAACCATGGAACATATAACAATTGTGTATAGACTACCAAAATCAAGGGCAGATATCCTAGAGGAATCCATACATTTCTAAACAATCTGCCTCCAGATAAGCAACCAACAGTAATCATTTCCTTGATTCAGCCTGGTTAGAGAGTCATCAGTACATCTACCAATGGAGTCCTGTATGACAAGCATACTGAAAAGTGTGTTTGCTTACCTTACGGACTTAGTGTTTGGGGCTTCACTGACCGTGACTGTATGTGTGGTGTCTTTTTTCTGAGTGCCTTTGGGCTTGCTGAGGCATAGTTTTGACAATAGGCAGTCTAGTGATCTTTGTTGTTGAGGAAGATTGCTTTTAAGTGCCTCAACATACATTAGTCTATGTGTGTGTTGTGCACTATGTGAGGTGAGTGTTGTGTGCATGGTTTCTACAACCTGATGTTCAGTTGTATGAGAGAGTTTAGCCTCCAGTGTCATTGTGTAAGTAACACTTCTCGCATACTGTGTCTGCTTCTTTAAGGATAAAGTGGTTGACAGTAAACATGAGTCAATTACTACATTGTCTCAAGATGCCCATATTCACCAAGCTGGCTACAGAGAAGTTGGGAAATTGCATATCCATACTGTCCAGTCCTTTGATTTGGCGAGCTACAAGGGGGTGGTATATTGGGGTTAAAAGGTTATTAAGGTGCTTTATTGGAGCAAATTATGCTAAAACTAACTTTAATGTTTACATAATATTGAATTCTACTAAATCCACTTGAATCCCAACTAGTACTCCAGGCTTGTTGGCGCACAAGGTATTTATACTATATTGCTGCTTTACAAGGTAGAGTTTTATGGACCATTCTTTCTAGGTGTTTGCTACTGTATGGGCCACTTGTAACCCATACAAATGCACAAAATTTAGAGGAGCACAGAAAAAAAAAGAAAAATAATGAGTCCTTCTGTCTATTTCCAACTCATACAGACCAGGCAAACACCTTCTAGCACAAGATGAATAAACCCAGTCCTCCTAATGTGAAAACACATTAGAAGAGACCCACAAGTGCAATACTGTCACAAACCTCTTAAATAACTAGCTGGAAACTCCTTGTTGAAGGCAATATCAAGAAGATCTTACCACAGTAACAATGAAAGGAAGAGCATTTGTTTTACAAAAATAGTGAAATGCACACATAAAAATATGAAAGAGTAGCAATCATTCAAAATATTTTAAGTGCGATTTAGCAATCAAAGGTACTTAACTTTGCCTGGATGGCAGTGGATAGAAGTAAAACACATCTAGATTGCAATCTAGCATTCCAAGCTTTGCTGGGCTGCTGAAAAATGAGCAGGAGGTATATATATATATATATATATATATATATATATATATATATATATATATATATATATATATGTATATTTACATATGTATGTATGTAGCAATATGTATTAAAGGAGGTTTACCCAAGAGCAATACTGGTTTGCTGTGTGGGCACTCAATATCCTGGGCCAGGGAACTACATTTGTTTGGATTCTTTTGGTTCTAATGGGAGCATAAGCACTTACTATATTTACAAATGTAGAGTTAAACAGGCAGAGTATTTCCTTCATGGGCACTTTATTTTTTTATTAAAAGGGCTTCTTAGGTTAGGTAAGCACAGAAATGCAAGCCTGTGAACTTTTACTGCAGTGGGAAGATGGGAGTTGTACGTGAGGGAGGTAGTGTGATTTGAGTTTGATCCTGGGTTTGTATGACTCACTGCCTAACTGTAGGTGGCAAAACATAAGGGTATTGGTGCAGGGTCATTTATATCTCAGTTTTGGTCTCAAGTTCAATTTTAGTGATAGTTTGAGAGTGACAGTTGCTTTTGAAAAGTTGGATTGTTTCTGTTGTGATAAGAGAGGGAGCTACACGGAAGTGGCAGTGAGTGCTGTTTGGGGATTGTGTGTATGAGTGGTGGTTCCCTTGATAATTATTCAGAAATGAGTACTGAAATTGGTTGATGTCAGAAGATGGGCATGGATGCATGAACTTATATTAAGAATAAGGGGTGGGTTGGGGAGTAGATTGAGCCCCGCTGGACCTCAAGCGCTACTAAAAACACTATCTATACAGCCAGAAATCTGATAGGTTTGCTATCTGCACTACAGCTTGGTGAAAACACAGTAACAACTGAGAGTAGGAGGAGGGAGAAATACAAAAATGGTATTTTTGTACTATGTCCTTTTTTTGCTAGGATAATTAAGTCATAGGATGGTAAGTGGGACAAATTCCTATTATTTTTATTTATTTTTTATTTTGCATTTGTTAACCGGGGGGTGTCTGACTGAATAGAAAAGGCCCTTTTTCAGCAGAGGCCCGGGGAGAAAAGCTCCACATAGAAAAATTACAGATACATTTAGTTATTTAGACATGATCAGTATACACACAAATTACAAAAGACATGTTTTTTACAGTGGTATGCAGCACAACAGTTACAGTGGAGAGAACATCAGTACTCTAGGTGTTAGTCACTAATGCTGGGATGTGTGTAGATGGTCATCAATACTAAATAAATACCAGCCTATGACTGTTGCAGAGATTAATATTTGATAAAGCTTAATCACAGAAACATACACTCATATAACTGGTCACCAGAGACTTGTAGGAGCTGCACTCTGACTGTGATTTCTCTTTGCATGCACAGTGGTCAGCTCCATTGTTATGTTAAAACAAAACACGACTGCAAACTCGATAAAACACAAACAAAAGGCAAATCCACCAAGTGATAGTCCACGATGCAACAATGAAAGTTTGTAAAATTTATTGTAAGCGCTTTCATGCACTTCTCATAAGTGCACTTCTTCAGACAAAATAACATACAAACTGAGGCAATATATGAATTAAAATAATTAACACATATAATTAATTAACAAGATTCAATTAAAAATTAAAGCCGTCCTAAACCTTTAGAACAGCACACATTCAAAACTTAATAACAGCACTGTCAGCAGACACAATATCACTACAAAACTATATATTTTCCGCATAAAATTAATAAAAATTTTTTATTGAAGACCTTAAACAGCTCATGACTAGCGTTCCAAAGCTTTTAACTTAAGTAGACACTTTATGGAACAAACGTTGCTAATTCCTGGATACACATAAGCATTAGTTTTTAATTGCCACAATAGCTCTTGCTCTTCTAATTTCAAATGCCAAGACCCCCCTCTTGGGTTTCTATATACTTGTTGAACCACCGTCATCAACTCTCTGGGTTAACTGCTGGATCAGTGCTGTAAGATTGCCCATAGAAACGGTGGTTCAACAAGTATGTAGAAACCCAAGAGGGGGGCCTTGGCATCTGAAATTAGAAGAGCAAGAGCTATTGTGGCAATTAAAAACTAATGCTTATGTGTACCCAGGAATTAACGACGTTTGTTCCATAAAGTGTCTACTTAAGTTAAAAGCTTGGAACGCTAGTCATGAGCTGTTTAAGGTCTTCAATAAATAATTTTTATTAATTTTATGTGGAGAATATATAGTTTTGTAGTGATATTGTGTCTGCTGGCAGTGCTGTTATTAAGTTTTGAATGTGTGCTGTTCTAAAGGTTTAGGACAGCTTTAATTTTTAATTGAATCTTGTTAATTAATTATATGTGTTAATTATTTTAATTCATATATTCCTCAGTTTATATGTTATTTTGTCTGAAGAAGTGCACTTATGAGAAGTGCATGAAAGCGCTTTCAATAAATTTTACAAACTTTCATTGTTGTATCGTGGACTATCACTTGGTGGATTTGCCTTCTGTTTGTCCATTGTTATGTTACAGATCAGCCTTCTTAGGCTGTGATAAAGGAGGCCAGGGATGTTGTTTACAGCAGGCAAATATTCTCAGCTGGAACCAAATACCACAACACAGGAATCAAAGAAAGATAGTATTTACAAATGGCTAAAGCTACAAAGGTGGGAGTGTTTTACAGGTAAGTTAGACAAACACGCACTTTCATAACGGGCTGTTAAAATGTAATTTATTTATTTTAATTAGTATATACACATTTTGGGTGGCCACGGTGGTGCAGTGGTTAGCAGTGTCGCCTCACAGCAAGAGGTTCTCCAGTTCGATCCTCGGCTGGGGTGCCTTCTGTGCGGAGTCTGCATGTCCTCCCTGTGGTCGTGTGGGTTTCCTCCGGGTGCCCCGGTTTCCTCCCACATCTCAAAGACATGTTGTAGGTGGATTGGACACTCCAAATTGGCCCTAGGTGTGAGTGTGTGCATGTGTGTGCCTTCTGTGGAAGGTTGGGCGCCGGGCTGGCAACTCAATACCATAAAACTTCACTGCCAATTACGAGCAGACATGTGATCCGCTGTGGCAACCCCTAACCGGGAAAAGCCGAAAGAAGAAGAATTAGTATATACACATTTTGTATTTTTGTTGTAAAACAGCATCTCCGCCTAATGTTTCAAAGTTGCTGTAGCATATGTAATTGTTGTTGGAGAAAGTATTTTATATCAAAAATACAAATTACGCAATTATTTAATCTATGCGTATCTATATCTATATATGGGTCTACTCTTAATTGTCTATCCATGGAAATATTGACATGCTTTACCTTGACAAAAACACGTCGACACACTACAGTTCATGCTCTGGGGGCTAATCCTTGGAACATGTAAGGAAAAGCAGAGTTTTTTTTTTTTTCCAGGAGGGCATGACCCCTACTAATTACAAATACTAACTCCTAGATCACACAATCCCTGGGAAAACAGCATATCTCTCTACCCAAGGTAATTATTAAATCATGCACAGCTGTCAACCATCTGCATGTGTCATCCAGTGTCGGTCTGCAATATACTGGTCGACCATATGAAGATGATAACTACACCGACACACATATATAGGTTTACTATCAAAATGTGGAAAATAAAACAATTTTTCACCTTTTGATCATATTCTGAATTTGGTAACACAAAATTACCAAAATATCAGAAATGGTAACCACAGAATCACCATTTGAACACCAGAAGTTCCAATGTCTAAAGTCCATGTTACCAGTAACATGACTGCAGAGGGGCTAGCCCCTGTGACCCCCACATCCCCTGCATATTATAAATTCCAACTCCAAGATCGCATTACAGTGAGGAAAAGCGTAAATTTCCCAATCCCCACTGTAGTGCAGTCTGTTATCAAATGTCAAATGCACATTTACAAACGTATACTACTATTCCCTAATGTGCATTTAAACATTCTTCAGAATGGCATTACAGAAACTGGAAAAGATGCATTTAACCATTCCAGTTTCACTTAAGTGCCATTCCACATTTTATAGTAAATTATATACACAGCACACACACACACACACACAAATATATATGACTGCCCATACATTTCAAGCAGCGTGTCTCCTTGGCCCTCTTCAAAAGGAACCTTGACGATTGGATGGGAGATTGGAAATTCACCCTGGGGATCACGTCAGTCCCAGGGATCCAGGGAAGTAAATATTGTGGGAAGAAATATCAAGGGAATTGTTATAGCTAGGCTTACATAAGCCCTAGGGCTGATAGCCTAGTACCAACCTATGAACCTATGCATGTGTATATGTATGTATGTATATGTATGTATGTACATATATATATATATATATATATATATATATACATACATACACACACACACACTAATTACGGCTGCCTGTGTTTCAATTTGATAAAATGAATGCTAAAATTAATGCAGTGTAAGGCACTGCAACCACTCTGAATTGCCTCTCAACTGTCTCTCTTTTTGCTACATATCTTGCTTGGTCCCCTGAAAATGCAACCTCTCTGAATTGCCTCTCAACTGTCTCTCTTTTTGCTACATATCTTGCTTGGTCCCCTGAAAATGTTTACTTTTCTAATAAATCGGCGAGGATTAGTTACTCAAAGCCAAACATTACAGTTTCATACTTATTGTTCACAAAATGCTTACTAAAGGAAAAACTCTTGTTCTACTTACTTGTTAAGTAAACTAGGGTTATATTTTAAAAAATATCTTTTGAGTTTGGGTCTCTATCCCTTCCGTAGGTTCATATGTGTACTAGGCTAATGACCACAATGGCCTTTTTAAGCCTAGCCATGAATCCCAAATCTCTGACAAGTTCTGGTACTTTCGATAACTGTAAGCAGGGGCTTGGGAGAAGAAACATTTACAAGCAGGGGCCTGGGAGATGAATCATTTAAAGGCTTCCTGTGTCTATTAGAGACAAAGGTGTCAATCCCGGGATGAATTTCCTGCTCCCCATCCAACTGCCCAAGTTGCACTTAAATTGGGTTAGGGAGGAACTCTGATTCACATGGATAGGGAGCGTGTTCCAGAGATGGGGTAGTCTCTGGGATACATACCTGTCTCTCCAGCCGGTCCTATTTATATCACATCAAGGTTTAAGTCTTTAGAATGGGTAATTCTGGTGCTGTTTGCTTTGAAGATATGCAGGAGGTCCATCAGAGTGAGGTCTGACAACGCCCTGTATGTCAGGCATAGATCTCCCGTCAAAAGCCTACAGAAGACAAAATACAGGGATAGGGCCTTGAGGTGCACAACATAGGACATGTTGCCTACACTCTATATACTTTTAGTGAGGAACCTCTGGCGACATTCCAATTGTTGGATATGCCTGCTTAGGTACATACCAAAGGGGCCATTATACTCAATGATAGGTCTGATGAATGCTGAATATAGTGGAAGAATGACTTCCTTGGACCTAGATGCTATTCCTTTCTTTATAAGTTGCACAACACAGAAGGATTTCTTCATTACTGTGGAATTATTTTTTTCTCAATCTTTTTGCAACCTCTGCCCAAGCCTACCTATTTGCACACTGACCTCGATTCAGTGGTGATGAGGACCACTGTCCTTTCAGATCCTCTTGGGAAGTCTTATGCATGGGCCATCATCCAGGAAGACAGCAAAGTTATAGTGTGCAGGAAAGGGAATGACGCTATAACATGCTGTCCAGTTATTGTTAAATAACCTGTATTTAATGCTATAGCATATGCAGACAGGATTAGTCAGTTTCAATTTCTAAAAAAAATCTTTATTAAATTGTAGATAATGACTTGTCTGCACATACAACATAAAACAAGTAAGAATTGCAAACATTTTTTTGAATTACATGCATTATACATATATGTTTTTTAATAATCATCATTCATTCCAAATCCACATTCTGACACCTCCCCTAACTCCACAACTAGCTCCTATCTGCCACTGAAAAAGTAGCTGACCTTTTCATCATTAAAGTCAACCTCAGAAGCTTGATAAACAAAGTACAAGAATTTCATGGGTAGGTACTAGGTTATCTGCCCAAGGGCATTTATAAGCCTAGCCAGAGTGTGTCAGCTTTCGCCGCCCCATTGATTAATTAACTGAGCCTCTGTCAAGAACAGCCAATGAAGTGATCCCAGGGGGTGTATTTTCTGTTACCCATCCACTCGTCGAAGTTTCTCTTGAAGAGTGTTAGTGAGGGGCTCTGCCTAATGTAGTTAGGAATTTTGTTCCAAAGCAGGGGGAGTCTCTGTGACAGGAATCTATCCCTCCAGCATGTTCTATTTATTGTTGTGGTGAGGTTTAGCTCACTAGAGCAAGTGGCTCGCAGTGACTTGGATTTCTTTAGGTGGAGCATGTCCATCAATTCTGATTTGAACATGGCTTTGTAAGTCAGGCAGAGATCACCTCTGAGTAAGCGATATGCAACTGAGTACAGCTGGAATTTTTCCAGTCGGGCTGCATAGGACATATGTTTGAGGCCAGTAATCCTCTTGGTGAGGTACTTTTGTGGTCTTTCCAGCTGTTGGAAGTATCTTGTAAGGTACATCCCAAATGCGGCATTATACTCTATGATGGGTCTGATGAGTGACGAGTACAGGGGCACTATAACCTCATGCTGCTATTGCCCTTTACTCCCCTGATATAGCTGTCATTACTGAAACATGGCTTAAGCCTTATATTAAATCTGAAGAATTTCTTCTCAATGGTTATAACATCCTCAGAACTGATACAGTATCTAGACATGGTTGTGAGATTGCCATTTTGCTTAAAGACAATCTTAAATTGGCATAACTTAACTCCATTCCACCTGATATCCCTAACTCAGAAGTTTCAGTAGCATACCTAAATATTTATTATTTATTTTACATTTGTTGTCTGACTGGATACATGTCCATTTTCAGCGGAGGCCTGGGGAGAAAAGCTCCAAGGTAGAACATGCAGTAAAAATCACAAAATGATTACACGTTAAACACAGTTTACAAGCTCCATTTGAGCAAGCAGGTAATATAACCATACATTTTTAAAAACAGTGTTGACAAATTGACTAGGCAATGTAACATGATTACAGACTACAGAGGAGGATCTAATCGGGTTTTGAACAAGGACATAGCCAGTGAGTTTTAAAGTACAGCTTAAGGCTTTTTATGAACTGAGTAAGAGAGGGTTCAAGAGTAAGATCAGCAGGAAGAGAGTTCCAAGTTATGATATGAATGAATAATCAAAAGTCCCTTATCTTTATGGCGATCTACCTGTCCCCTGCTAATAACCTCCAAAATACTGAAAACATCCTTGAATGGTTCTCTACCAACTTCAGCCATGAAACTATTACACTTGGAGATTTTAATCTTAACTGGACTACCTGCTCTTCTAACCCACTACTAAGTTTATAAACCTGTAAAATTGCTGGCAAAAAACTTAACCACCCCACACCTATTGACAAACACACCAACAGGTAATCCATTCTTGATTGGATTTTAACAAACAAATCCAATATTAGCTATGATACTGGATGTCTCCCTGACATGCTAAGCGATCACGTTCCTACCTACTTGATTAGAAAACATACACAATTCTTGTAACATTTTATTTTGCTACATTCGCAATAAAAATCACTTTTCTCCTATCTTAATAGTCTTCTTCAACAATATGACTGGGCACTTCTAAAAACTCAATTGGACCGTGCAGTACAGTACTTCAATAGTGCTTTCATACAAGTACTTAATGATCTAGCCCCAATTAGAAAAATTAGGACCAAATCCAAACAGCTTCCCTAGTTATCAAAAGACAATTCTACTAAAACAAAGGGACAGCGTCTGGTATCTTTTTCAGAATAACAGAAGTAAACAAAATCTCATTACCTATCAACAACTTTAAAATCAAACTAAAAAACTAAACAAGACAAAAAAAGCCTACTTCCAAACAAGTCAGCTAAAATACCAGAAAAATCCCAAAAGATTCTGGCAAGCAATCAACCTACTTCTCATCCCAGGAAAACCACTACCCCAGCCCCAACTCTGACCAACCCAAATGATTGCATAGCCACTCAATTTAACTCCCATTTTATTAACTTCATAACTCCTCTACTAAACAGAACCCTAATACGCCTATGTCCATACCTCAAACTTCCAAAAAATCTACCATCCTCTATTTCAAACCTATCCAAGCAAGTTATGTTAAAAATCTCCTTTCTAAACTAAAACCTTGCACACTAGTTGTAGATCAGCTAGCTGGTGACTTTCTACAACTAGCTGCTACTTCCATCACTTACCCTGTATCTATTCTCATTAACCGTTCCATCTCTGAACAGTATGTACCACTCCTCTGGAAAATACCTCATGTCATATCCTTACATAAAGGAGGTCCCTTTACTGATGTATTCAACTACAAACCCATAGCCATTTCGCCACCACCTACCAAAATCTTAGAAAAAAGTATACACAAACAGGTCTTGGACCACTTTCTGTCAAATAATCTATCTAACACATGACATGGCTTTCGACCTCTCAAAAACAAAAACTAACTAGTCTCTGCTGTCTTTCTAGATATCTGCATATTCTAGCATCTGATACTGTATCTCATCAAATACTCCTCAATAAACTGGCTTTCTACCACTGCAGCTCTGAAGCCCTAAGTTGATTTCATTATCTACCTGTCAGACAGGAAACAAGCCACTTTATGGCACAGTGAACTCTCCCCCAGCTCCCTATATGTGTAGGAGTCGCACAAGCATCTATCCTTGGCTCACTTTTATTTACAATTTTTACCAATGACCTAAACTCCTCAGCAAATCCAGCCTCAATCATACAATATGCTGATGATGCTTCCCTAATCTGCTTGGCCCCCTCTATCAAGGAACTCCAAGAAAAAACTCAGGCAGCCCTCCACAATACTGAAAACTAACCCCAATAAAACCAAGCTTATGGTCTTCTATTATACCTCAACAACCAACCACCCACCTATCTCTATTTCCTCCTCCAATGGCACAAAAATAGAACCCGTTGAACATACAAAACTTCTTGGGGTCACAACTGATAGTAGACTTAAGTTTGACAAACACCTTGCACTAACAATTAAAAAAAAATTTCATGTCAAACTGGGTTCTCTCTATAGAGCTAAATCGTACCTTACTGACCATGCCAGACTCGCAACAGCCAGAAGCCATATCTTATCTTCCCTGCTTTACTTTTCACAAATATTTACCAGTCTTCACAAATCTGAACTGAATAGCCTTGAATCTTGCTATAACAAAATAGCCAAATTTGCCACTAATCAGTCTCAAAGATCTCACCATTGCACTGCCCTTCTCCAGCTGAACTGGTTACAGCTCCCTTGCCTGCTTACTCTGACTCAGCTACTAACTGCCTATACAGTCTTATACAAACCTGACAACTGCCCAGCTCTATCTGACCTTGTCCAGCCCTACACTAACCTAAAATCTCTTAGGTCTGCTAATAAAATATTGTTGAAGGTTAACAAAACGCAAACTCTTACGGTGTCGCCTTATACTCGCATATCATTGCCAAACACTGAAAATCTTTACCTCAGCATATTCTGTTCATCAGTGATGCACATATATTTAAACAGTCCCTAAAGGAATATTTCACAAACCACAGCCAGCCATGTTCTCCACCAGGCTAATTTAACCCCTCACTGTCTAACTTCCTTCTCTCCACCACCCATTGTCAATATTTCTTGGCAAATGAGCCTTCTTAGCTTCAGTTTGTGATATTTTTATCCTGGGGGAAAAAAAAAAAATATATATATATATATATATATATATATATATATATATATATATATATTTTTTTTTTTTTGTCTGTATGAATAGTATAAGCTTATTGTACTACCATTGTTATATGCTTTTAGATGCAATGTCAAGGAACTTGCATTTGAACTCCTATTGTAATTGTCATATGTACAAATGTATAATTATGTAATCTTCCTTGGAGCTTTTCTCTACAGGTCTCTGCTGAAAACGGGCTTCTGGCCTAGTCAGACACTACCTGGTTATCAAATGCAAATAAATAAATAAATAAATAATAAATAAATATACACTGCAGTGTGACACACGAAAATACTGGACATCACAGAATGCTCAGTCTTACACTCAAACACACTGACTTGGTGTACAGACTGACACAGTCTCCAGATGTCTCAAGTTTTGATGGTGTAACATATTGACTGCTGAACACTGGAATCACTGTGGTATTTTGGCTGCAGCATACACACTGGCTGAGGTTATCTTCAGGAGAGGGCATGTCAGGTAAGGTGCACAGAGAGTGATTATATCAGAGGGAGGCTTCTCCATGAGAAGCAGATGCTTCCATCAGTATAACATTGGCTGCTGCATTTACCAAAGGGAGATTTCCTGACCTCTGATCATGGAGAGAGTTCAATCTCCAAGCGGGTGTGTGTTAAAGGAGAACTCCATCTAGATATCAATTTATTTCTTTCCAAAAAGTGATTTTTCTTCCCTGCAATCCAACACTAAACATGTCACATACAGAAAAAGCATAATTTAATAATTATTCCATTTGTTTTACATCCTAACGATTTTCTGTTTGCCTTTCTTTTCTGCATTTGTCATGTGTTACATCAAGACGACTACTAAGAGTGGCAGAGAAATTAGGTTAGGTCACTTATTCCAACTACAGAGCCATTAAAGAAATAATGGCTCTTAAACAATAACATTTAAATATGCCTTATCAGTCACAGATTGCCAGCATCACACCTCAAATACAGTGTAGCCTGGAGTCAAAACAAAAGCAAGGCTTTCAAGCTTAATTTTTAGATACAAGTGAACAAGAAAACACAACTCACATTTACTTTTTTTCTTAATACAAATGAGTTGCATTTTTCCTTAACGAAACTGAAGAGTTCCACACATGAAAGAAAATATTTCCATCTTACTCATTTTCTGTCAGTATTTGATTCTGTATTTTTCTACACTAGTTTCTGTAAAAGTGCATGTTTCTTTTGGTGTTTTGTTTCAGCATTTTCCATTGCATACACGGTTTTGTTGACACAAGCCAGTGAGTTTGGGAAAGAAGATTAACTTTAAAGATGCTAATTCTAGCTACAATATTAAAAACTGAATGCAACACAAACCTTCAAAGCCCAAGTTTGTTTGTTTGTGTCTTTCGGCTTTTCACGGTTAAGGGTCGCCACAGCGGAACTCCGGTCCACTAATGATTGGCAGTAGATTTTTACGTGCTGGCTTGCCGGGTCTAATGAAGGAACGCCCATTCACGCATGTCACCACACAGAAGACCCTCTAACACCCATTAATCACTGGGGTAAGATTTCACACAAACACTGAACTACAGTTACTGCTTTGAAAAGAGCAATTAACTGTCAATCCAACTGTACCAGAGATGGTTACTAATGAAAATCAAAGAAAGCAAAGCAACTAAAATGCGGGTTGATGTCAAAATTAGGCAATCACAGTGCTGCTGTAAGCCAATGAGAGCACAAAATCGCAGTAAATGATTCCCTTATCGTAGGGAATTCTGTCTGGCCCTCTAAAATTAGATCAGGGGAGGAGAAAGCATCGAGTCTAAAAATAAATCATGGCAGCCCCCTTTCCAGACCATTTTGGGGTATAACAAGTTAGAAAACAATAACTACTTTGCTTTTATACAAAGACATTAGTAATGCAGAAAAGTTCAAGATGCTCTGAAAAACTTGTTTTTCAGTTTTTGGGTGGAGTTTGACCGTAATGGCTATTTCAGGAGACATGAAGCTTGGAAAAGAATTGTGAGGCTTCACAAAAAAATCACTGAATGAGTTTCTTTTGACTTAGAAAAACTGCAAGCAAATGCTACTAGACAGCAAATAGTAAAAAGTATCTTTTTATACTGTAAACGTTGATTTATTTCCTACCTTTGTTATAAGCAGATAATGCTCTTGGTTTAAATACATAACAATTTAATATAGCAACTGTGTTCTGGAAACCTGTTCTTAACATGAAAGAATGAATACATGGTTAAAGTTTATGTTCATAGGTTCACAGGTTCATAGATTAGTACTAAGCTAACTGCCCTTGTGAGCCATTTTAAGCCTAGACAGTTATCCCTTGTGAGACTCAAACCCTGCACCTTGTGTTTGTAAGAAACACCTTAACCATTAGGCCACCCTCCCAACCCCCTTTATTTCACATTTATGTAGTTAATAAAATTAAAATTATTTTTAATAGGGGGAGCCACATGTTTTATGTGTTTTATTATACCACCATCCTACCTAGAACTTGATGCCTCAAGGAGGAAAAAAGTACAGTATAAATTCTTTGTGATTAAGAATGTTGTAACAGAAACAGAATTGTTTTTAAAGACAGCTAAAGAACACTGAATTGTTAGAAAGTACATTTTTGTTTTTATTTATCTGTTTGTTTACTGGGGTAGTAGACTGATCTCTGTGGACTTTTTTTCAGATTCAGCCCAGGAGTGCATTCTGGCTGAGTGACTTGCTCAGAGTCACCCAGTTAGGCAATGGATAGTGACAGAGTCAAATGCTGGACCACTAGACCACAGGAAACAGCTCACTAATGGCTCCTTAATCTTCTGCATCGACTACCAACATATTCTTCTGAGGAAAATTGTTTATATTTTTTTTTTTACACAAATTAAATGGAATCTTTGCTGGTTTATCCAAATATCCATGCTTCTGTTTTATGTTTGATGTTCCATGACATTACAGTAGAGTATGAGATGCATTCCACTGAGAAATGCTACATTTATTTTCTACACTGCATGGAACTGAACAGAATATTTGTCTTCTGGGATTTGCTTTCATAAAACTTAGTTCCTTAACTTGAGCAGCTACTTTTAATTAACTGTACAGTTTTCAGGGAAATCACTATTTGCTTACAAAATTTACTTAGATTTGTTTGTTTGTCTTTTCAGCCTTTCCCGGTTAGGGGTGCCACAGTGGAACTCCGGTCCGCTAATGACTGGCAGCAGTTTTTTATGGTGCCGAGTTGTCAGCCTGATGCCCAACCTTCAGCAAAGGCACGCCCATTCACGCATGTCTTTCAAACGCCACTCGACTGCGGGAAGGACATGCACACTCCACACAGAAGGCACCCCAGCCGAGAATCGAACAGGAGAACCTCTTGCTGTGAAGCAACAATGCTACCGCTGCACCACCGCGGCTTAGGTAAATGTTGCCTCCAGTGGGACACTTTGCAGGGTTATCATACTGCATATACAGACTATGCCACTATGGAAGAGAGACTATGACTTAACATAGGTAACCCCACATCTCTTCCAAGTGTACCTTCAAACAACTAATGCTACCTGTAAACTTGCTACGTGCCAGACTTGAGTGACCTACTTCCAATACCACAGCCATGCTGCAATGATGTGCAACTAACTGTATATTGCTGTCTTTTCACACTTGCTGTCAAGTGCATCTTAAATTGATTCTTCCATAACCCTTCACTCCCAGTGTTGTACTTTCCACCAATCCCCCCATCACTGCTGGTCTACTTTCCAGACATCTCTTCTTCTGCAAACTCCTGGATTTCCCACTGTGTACAGACCTCTCCTGATTTATTTGTTTTGACCACTAGTGCTAAGCGTTTAAGCAGTGGGCTGGTGAAATAATACATTCTCCACTCGTCACTCAGACTTCTAAAGAAAATAATTACTGTACAGGAACATTTAAAAAGAAACAAGAGAAGCTATTCATGACAAGAAGTCGCTATGCCAACAGAAAAAAAGAAAAACTTCCTTCTCATGCCATTCCTTTCACTTGCTAATTTAGAACTGGAAGAAACTATTTCATTAAGATAAGAGACTCATATGAATGTATTTAATGGGCAAATGTTTTTCTTCCTACTGTCCTTTCCTCATGGATCAGTGAAAAGGCCTACTCATCTCTTAAATACAAGAGATTCTCATGTTATCAATATTCATAGGTAGGTACTAGGCTATCGGCCCTAGGGCCCATACAAGCCTAGCCAAAAATTGTACCCTGGCTTTCGCCACCCAAGAAAATTATTTTCCTGTGCCCCTGCCGAGCAGAGCCACAGAAGTGATCCCCGGGGTGAATTTCCCATTTCCCATCCAATCATCATGATTTTTCCTTGAATAGTGCTAATGAGGAGCTCTGTTTGACATAAATAGGTAGTCTGTTCCAGAGTACGGGAAGTCTCTGGGACAGGAATCTATCCCTCCAGCATGTTCTGTTTATTGTGGTGACAAGGTTTAGGTCCCTAGAGTGTGTAGCTCGGAGGGATTGGGATTTCTTTAAGTGGAGCATGTCCAACAGCTCTGGGTTTGACATAGCTTTGTATGTTAGGCAGAGATCGCCCCTGAGTAGATGATATGTGATGGAGTAAAGCTGTAGTTTTTTGAGACGGTCTGCATAGGGCATCTGTTTGAGGCCAGTAATCCTCTTTGTGAAGTATTTCTGTGGTCTTTCCAGTTGTTGTAGATGTCTTGTGAGGTACATACCAAAAGGAGCATTGTACTCTATAATGGGTCTAATGAGTGATGACTAGAGGGGAACAATGACCTCTTTTTCTGGATGAGAATCCTTTTGTGATGAGATGAGCCACGTAGAAGGATTTCCTGACCACTGTGGCAATGTGATTATCAAAGGAGAGACTACTGTCCACCTGTGTCCCAAGGTCTATCACATTTTCGGCATTAAGTAGACTACACCAGCTATGTGGTAGTTCATGGGAACAGAATTTTTACCAAAGGGGATGACAATACACTTTTTGGCATTGAGCTTCAGGCCATGGCTTTGACACCAGGTTTGGCATTGAGCTTCAGGCCATGGCTTTGACACCAGGTTTGGCACTGAGCTTCAGGCCATGGCTTTGACACCAGGTATCTGTCTCATTGAGGCCCTTTTGTAGTTTGTCCACATCGTTAGGAGTTTCGATTATGGCTCCTAGTTTGCAGTCATCTGCAAACTTTGTTAGCCAAAGACTTTCTGTGTTGGCCTGCACTTCAGAGAAGTAGATACCAAACAGGAGAGGACCCAGGACTAAACCCTGTGGTACTCCATTTGTCATTGGTCTGATGTTGGATTTGGAATCGGTTACTTTCACAGTGAGGGTTCTGTCCATGAGCCAGTTGGCAACCCATCTTGTGACATAGGGATTTATACTTAGTTTAGTGAGCTTATCTATAATTCCAGAGTGGGGGATGGTGTCGAAAGTCTTGGCGAGATCTAGATAAGCCGTGTGAACCATTTTACCCTCATCTATGGCTTTGGTGACTGCTTCAAAGAAGTCAATCAGGTTTAGGAGACATGATCTGCCTTTTACAAATCCAAACTGGGTAGGGTCCAGAGTTTGGAGATTACCAATGTCTTTGTTTATGAGTTCCATGATGATACGTTCCATGGCCTTGCAGACCAGGCTCGTCAGGCTAATGGGGCGGTAGTTCCCGGGGTCCGTCGTGGCTCCCCCTTTGTGGAGTGGGATAACCATCGTGGTGGGCCATTCAGTGGGTACAAAGCCTGAGGTGAGGCTATGATTGAACATGGCACTTAGGTAGGGTGCCAGTTCATTCTGTAGTTCATGTAGAACGCAGCCTGGGATATTGTCAGGTCCCATGGATGCTGTGTTCTTGGCTTTGGAGAGTGTGTTTTTTACCTGTGCAGCCGTGATTACAGAAAATTTGCATTCTTCCGGCATAGAGATGGGCCCTCTAGGGGGTGAGAGGGGGGGTAAAGTTAGCACTGAACCTATCTGCTAGGATGTTGGCAATATCAGTTGGTTCTGTATATTTAGTGCCATTGTGCTGTAACTCACAGCAAATCTGAGTGTTCCCATTTAGATTCTTGACATAGCTATAGAATGCTTTGTGGTTGTCTTTAGTCAGTGGCAATTTTGTTTTCGTAACTAGCTTTGGAGGATTTAATGAGGGATCTCAGCTTTTTACTAAGGTTGACCAGGGAGTTCCTCCAGTCATAGGATTTGACTCTTTTTTGCAACAGTTTCTTTCTTCTGTTGTAGAGTTTGTTTATGGCAGAGGACCACCAGATTGGCTTTCTTTTTTTGGAGGATAACATCTTGGTTCTATTAGGTATAGCATGATCCATGCACTCATGTAAGTGCTTATAAAGTGCATTTGTGTAGGATTCGGCAGTCATACCTCTATTGTCCGTCTGCATGGGTGTCATGAAGTTTGCCACTTCTGTCTTAAGAAGTGTGAAGTTTGGCTTTGGAGAAGTGTTTTACGATGGTTTCCCTACTTGGGGGTGGGGTTGGGATGTGGATGTCTAGGCTGATTAGCTTGTGGTTGGATCTGACCAACGAGGAATTAACCTCTGGTGTGGAACACCAGTTTCCCATGTTGGTAATGACCAGGACTAGGATATTGCTGCCCCTGGTGGGGGTGTGAATAAGTTGATCCAAGGCATTGGAATTTATGAATTCTAGAAAACGTTGAGCAAAAGAGTTGGTACATGAGTAGTTTTCCCAGTTAATGGTGGGGTAGTTGAAATCGCCCATTATTAGGATGTCGGGTTGTACCCTAATACTTTCCAGTGTATCAAGAAATGAGGAGTGTGAATCCTGGGGCATGGTGGGGGGTCTGTAGCAAGCTACAATTTGGATTGCGGTCTTGCCCAGAGTTAGTTGCACTTGGATAATCTCAGATGCATTATGCTGTGCAACTAGCCTCGAGGTGTGGATATCCTTAATGAATATGGACATGCCTCCGCCTTTAGTGCTTCTTTCTGGGTTAGGTGGCCGAAAGGTGTGGTATGAATTGAAGTCTGGTAATGCAGGGGTGCTCTCTGGAGCTTTGAACCAGGTCTCTGTCACTGCACAGATGTCGATGTTCTCCATTTTAAGGAGTGCCTCGAGTGAGTGCATTTTGAGGTTTGGACTTCTAGCATTGAGTAGCATTATCCTCAGATTTTGCTTGTTTGTACCTGTTATGGTGGTGAATTTGTCATTTGAACCATGCCTAAAAAAGGCACTATAGGGGTGGCAAGAGCCTTAGCCAGTATCTGGAATCCTAAGGGCGACAGGTACAGGCCATCTCTGACAAAGCATTGTGGACTGTCGATCATGTCATCCCAGGCAGAAAATACTGGATCCCCTTAAAATGACACCAGAAGCTTAGCCAATTGTTGAAATCAATCATTTTGTCCTTGTACTGTGGTATCATTCTGGGTGATGGCAGGATGCTACTCAGGGTTAGGGTCATACCTGCCTGGGATACAAGATCGGAGAGCTCCTCCATGTCTCTTTTCATGTAGTCCAGGGAGTTACGTCTCAGGTCATTCACACCAACATGGACAATGACAGTGGCATATTTGTACTTATTGTGGAGTGACCTGAGTGCATGCGTTATGTGGTGGATCCTGACACCTGATAGGCAGCTGACAGTAACTTTCTCCTTGTTTAGTCTAGTGAGTGGAACATCAGTGTGCCTGACTATAGAGTTGGGTACGTTGTTATGCCTTATGGGCTGTGGTTGAGAGACACACTGAGTTTGTGGGCTATGTGTCATTTGGGTTGTGTTGGGGGGTGGAGTTTGCTTGCATTTATGC
This sequence comes from Protopterus annectens, assembly GCF_019279795.1. Classification (NCBI taxonomy): domain Eukaryota; kingdom Metazoa; phylum Chordata; order Ceratodontiformes; family Protopteridae; genus Protopterus; species Protopterus annectens. The sequence continues at coordinate 982,216,177 of NC_056728.1, read as the reverse complement.
TTTGGATGTCCCTGATGCTTGGGCAAGTTGTTACTGAGAGCCTCCGCGAATGTAGGTGTGTGTTTTGTGTTTCTATGTGTGTATTTTGGTGGTGTAGGTTTTGAGGGACTATGTGATGAGTGTGGTGTGGTGCAAGTGTTTACCTTCTCCTCTTGACTGTCTAGTCCAGTCTTGGGTGAAGAGAGCTTTGCTTCCAGTTTGGCTATACAAGTGCATCTCTCACAGGTTGTAGTGTTGGGTTTGAAACTTATGAATATCTGCTATCTCTATTCTTTAATACTTATCCACATAAAAAATATGCTCATTTTAGATAACTAAAACAAAATTCAAAGAGACTGTGTGTCTGTGCAATTGTGCACGTGTAAGTTACTGTGAATCAAGCAACAGGGAGATGGTACTACATATGCAACTAAAATGCCATAGCTCAGTACCTACTGAGATATGACCTGTATTAAAATGATTGTGGAGGAGGAACTATCTTGTATTGAAGTCCTATCCAGAATACTTATTTTAATAACAATTACAAAAACATAAAAAAAAAATATATTCAGAGACAGACCACTTTTTAAGTAGAAAATGTCTTATGTGGTCAGTCTTACAGGGAAATACCAGAATTTCAAGGGGATAGGAAGGCTTTCCTTTGTGGAGCATCATGCCTAATGATATCCTGAATGGTCCACTATTCATCTATAATGCCAGTGTCAGATTAAGTGAAGTCTTTTTTTTTTTCCATTTTCTGCCACGCTTGTTCTCCTTCTGTTTCATAAAATCAAGTTTAAAGTTTGCATTTTACTTTCATATTTCACAGTATATTTATTGGCCACTAGTTCTAAATTTTTACCTGTACAAGTCTATAATGTCACTTTTGTCTAGTGGTACATATGGATCCAATCTCACATATAAAGTTACTAAAGCAAAGAAAGAGCAGCTTCTCTGTACAGTTCCATATTCAGAAGTTGGAAAAGTAAAACTAAATTGCTGGAAATAATTCCGTGTCACCATGACTACTACTATACAACTCTTAACACACTAATACATCTGCCTCTAAATTTATTTGATTCTTCTTATTTTGTCTCCACCATCTTGTACGCATGCTAATAACTGCCTTTCTTTAACATGTATGACATTCTCTTTGTATTATTTTCCACATAAACTTTCTCTCAGTAAGACTCTTTTTATGGAATCTCCTGCAAAATGTTTATTTGGACAGCGCAGTGCTAGCGTTGTCACCTCACAGCAAAAGGCGCTCTGGTTCGATTCTCAGCTGGAGTACCTTCTGAGCGCTTGTATTTATCAGGCTGTGGATGGTATTTCATTACTGAAACTAAGCAGAAATTCCTTAAGATTCCAAGAGTAGGATAAGTTATTACTTACACATTTCACTGAATTGCACTTCTGAAACGCTTATAATTGTGCTATACAGTTTATCTACTACATTTTGCACTGTTATAAAGCTTTTTTTTACTGTTTCACTGCATTTATGTACTGTTTTATACTGTTTTAAATGTCTTTTTCATTGCTACATACTGTTACACTACTCTAATTGCATGTTTACTGAATTACTTAACTGTAAACTGCTTTTTCATACCGAGAGTTGTATTTTCTGTTTGTGAGTGCTCTATCCGAGCTTTTCTGTGCATTTTTGATTTTTTGAAGTTTCTGTGTTCTAATCTAGTCTGTTTACAGTTAAAAGCATTCTCTAGAGTCTGCTTGCTCAATGATCTGTTTAAAACTTTCATTTAGTGGCTACAGCTAGGAACTGTAATAGTGTGCATTACTATAATTGCATTTTTATTTAATTACTAAATTGTAAACTGCTTTTTCATACTGAGACTTGCATTTTCTCTTTGTGAGTGTTCTTTCTATGCTTTTAAAATGAGATTTCTGTGTGCTGCTCAGGCGGCATAATCTTGACAGAGGCCTGTTGTCTAGGCCTGGTAGTTTTGTTTGAGTTTCCTGTGTTTCTGGCAGCCATTTTCTGCTGATAGTTTGTCTTCATTGGTGGCTTTGCCGTTGCCTGCCCATACTGTATATTTGATCTGTGACACTCCTCCCAGTCTAGTGTCATTAGTTCATTTAATCTAACAGAGAACACTTATGAAGGCAAACCCACTGAGATTCTTAACCTTGAATTAAGTTCTGTTCCCGCTTTCTCCATTTCCACTTTGCTGGAAAAAAAATTTTACTGAAAAAAAAATTCTAAGCTTGCTTCCCCCTTTTCCTGTGGCAGGTCTTGTACAGTTACGGATTTGCTGTGTCCAGGACTGTTTGTGAGCTCCTGAGCCCCCCCACTTAACTAGGGTTTAACTATTCCTGGCGCCATAAAGTGTGCTCTTCAAATTTTCCCTTGCAACTAGCCAGCTTTTTAGTTTTAGCACTCAAATCTGTTTCTTTGAGCTCAGCACTTGATCAGAACTCGTTGTAAGCACTAAATAAGCTACAAATTACTACAGCATTCAACTTTCCTCACTTGTCTAGAGGAAAACAGTTTTTAGTACTTAATAAATAAGCACCTATCCAGGCATGTCTAAAGGTCAGTTCCCGGTGTTTTCTCCTGTCTACCTGATGAATCTGGGCATCTTGGGACAATGCAGCAATTGCCTCATGTACACAGACAAACCTCTTCTCCTACCACCCACCACTATGACCTGTGAGAGATTCAGTTATAAAGCCAAACTGGAAGCAAAGCTCTCTTCACCGAAGACTGGCCTAGACAGTCAAGAGGAGAAGGTAAACACTTGCACTGCACCACACATCACATAGTCCCTCAAAATCTACACCACCAAAACACACACACAGAAGCACAAAACACACACCTACATTCGCAGAGGCTCTCAGTAAAAATCTGCCCAAACAACCGAGACCTCCAAAGCAGAAATGCAAGCAACCTCCACCCCCCCAACACAACCCAATAGCACATAGCCCACATACTCAGTGCATCAACTACAGCCCATAAGGCATAACGTACCCAACACTCTAGTCATAGGTGACTCTATAGTACGGCACACTGATGTTCCACTCATCAGGCTAAACAAGGAGAACGCTACTGTCAGCTGCCTGTTGGGTACTAGGATCCGCCACATAACACACACACTCAGGTCACTCCACAAGTACAAAATTGACTCTGTCATTGTCCATGTTGGTGTGAATGACCTGAGACGTACCTCCCTGGACTACATGAAGAGACATGGAGGAGCTCTCCATTCTTGTAGCCCAGGCAGGTATGAGCCTAGCCCTGAGTAGCATCCTGTCATCACACAGAATGATACCACAGTACAAGGACAAAATGATTGACTTCAACAGTTGGCTAAGCTTCTGGTGTCATTCTAAGGGAATCCAGTATCTGTCTGCCTGGGATGACATGATCGACAGACCACGCTGCTTTGCCAGAGATGGCCTGCACCTGTCACCCTTGGGATTCCGGATACTGGCAAAGACTCTTGCCACCCCTATAGTGCCTTTTTTAGGCAAGGTTCAAATGACAAATTCACCACCGTAACAGGTACAAGCAAGCAAAATCTGAGGGCAATGCTACTCAATCCTAGAAGTCTAAACCTCAAAATGCACTCACTCGAGGCAGTCCTTAACATGGAGAACATCCACATCTGTGCAGTGACAGAGACCTGGTTCAAAACTCCAGAGAGCACCCCTGCATTACCAGACTATAATTCATACCACACCTTTTGGCCAATAAACCCGGACCGAAACACTAAAGGTGGAGGCATGTCCATATTCATTAAGGATATCCACACCTCCAATCTAGTTGCACAACATAATGCATCCGAGATTATCCAAGTTCAACTAACTCTGGGCAAAACCGCAATCCAAATTTGTAGCTTGCTACGGATCCCCCACCATGCTCCAGGATTCCCACTCCTCTTTTCTTGATACACTAGAAAATATCAAGGTACAACCCAACACCCTAAAAATGGGTGATATCAACTACCCCACCATTAACTGGGAAAACTACTCGTGTACAAACTCTTTTTCTGGAATTCATCAATTCCATCGCTTGGATCAACTTATCCACACCCCCACCAGGGGCAGCAATATCCTAGACCTGGTCATCACCAACATGGGCGACTGGTATTCCACACCAGAGGTCAGCTTCTTGTTGGTCAGATCCGACCACAGGCTAATCACCCTAGACATCCACATCCCGCTCCCACCCCCCATTAGGAAAACAACCGTAAAAAATCTCTCTAAAGCCAACTTCACACTTCTTAAGACAGAAGTAGCAAATTTCACGACACCCATGCAGATGGACAATAGAGGCACGACTGCTGAATCCTACACAAATGCACTTTATAAGCACTTCCACGAGTGCATGGATTGTGCTATCCCTAACAGAACCAAGATGCTATCCTCCAAAAAAAGGAAGCCAATCTGGTGGTCTTCTGCCATAAACAAACTCTACAACAGAAGAAAGAAACTGTTGCAAAAAAAGAGGAAAAATCCCATGATTGGAGGAACTCCCTGGTCAGCCTCAGTAAGAAGCTGAGATCCATCATAAAATCCTCCAAAGCTAGTTATGAAAACAAAATTGCCACTGATTCTACAGACAACCACAAACCATACTATAGCTATGTCAAGAATCTCAATGACAAGACTTAGATCTGCTCGGAGTTACAGCACAATGGCACTAAATACACAGAACCAACTGATATTGCCAACGTCCTAGCAGATAGGTTCAGTGCTAACTTTACCCCCCTCTCACCCCCTAAAGGGCCCATCTTTATACCGGAAGAATGCAAAGTTCCTGTAATCACAGCTGCACAGGTAAAAACCTCACTCGCCAAAGCCAAGAACACAGCATCCATGGGACCTGACAACATCCCAGGGTGCCTTCTACATGAACTACAGAATGAACTGGCACCCCACATAAGTACCATGTTCAATCATAGCCTCACCTCAGGCTTTGTGCCCATTGAATGGCACACTGCGTCGGTTATCCCATGCCACAAAGGGGGGGCCACAACAGACCCCAGGAACTACTGCCCCATTAGCCTGACGAGCCTGGTCTGCAAGGCCGTGGAACGTATAGTAATGGAACTCATAAACAAAGACATTGGAGATCTCGAAACTCTGGACCCCACACAGTTCGGGTTTGTAAAAGGTAGATCATGTCTCCCAAACCTGATAGACTTCTTTGAAGCAGTCACCAAAGCCATAGATGAGGGTAAGGTGGTTAACACAGCCTATCTAGATCTCGCCAAGGTGTTCAACACCATCCCCCATTCTGGAATTATAGATAAACTCACTAAACTAGGTATAAATCCCTATGTCACAAGATGGGTTGCCAACTGGTTTACTGACAGAACCCACACCGTGAAAGTAGCAGACTCCAAATCAGACTTCAGACCAGTGACAAGTGGAGTACCACAGGGTTCAGTACTGGGTCCTTTCCTGTTTGGCATCTACTTCTCTGAAGTACAGGCTAACAGAGAAGGTCTTTGGTTAACTAAATTCACAGATGACCACAAACTAGGAGCCATAATCGAAACTCATAACAATGTGGACATCCTACAAAAGGGCCTCACTGAGACAGATGCCTGGTATCAAAGTCATGGTCTTCAAGCTCAATGCCAAAAAGTGCACTGTCATCCCCTTTGGTAAAAACTTTGTACCCATGAACTACCACATAGGTGGTAGTCTACTTAACACTAAAAGTGTGATAAGAGACCTTGGGACACAGGTGGACAGTAGTCTCACCTTTGATAATCACATCGCCACAGTGGTCAGGAAATCCTTCTACGTGGCACACCTCATCACAAAAGGTTTCTCATCCAGAAAAAGAGAGGTCATTGTTCTCCTCTACTCATCACTCATTAGACCCATTACAGAGTACAACACCTCTTTTGGTATGTACCTCACAAGACATCTACAACAACTGGAAAGGTCGCAGAAATACCTTACAAAGAGGACTACCAGCCTCAAACAGATGCCCTATGCAGACCGACTCAAAAAACTCCAGCTTTACTCTGTCACATATCGCCTACTCAGAGGCGACCTCTGCCTAACATACAAAGCTATGTCAAACCCAGAGCTGTTGAACATGATCCACTTAAAGAAATCCCAATCCCTCCAAGCTACATGCTCTAGGGACCTAAACCTTGTCACCACAATAAACAGAACATGCTGGAGGGATAGATTCCTGTCCCAGAGACTTCCCATACTCTGGAACAGACTACTTATGTCAAACAGAGCTCTTCATTAGCACTCCAAGAAAAATCTTGATGATTGGATGGGTAATAAGAAATTCACCCCAGGGATCACTTTTGTGGCTCTGCTTGACAGGGGCACAGGAAAATAAGTTTCTTGGGTGGCGAAAGCCAGGGTATCTTTTTGGATAGCCTTGTATAGGCCCCTAGGACCAATAGCCTAGTACTTACCTATGAGTCTCTGCATGTCATCCCTGCATTCGTATGGGTTTCTTCTGAGTGCTCCAGTTTCCTCCCACATTACAAAGACATGCATCTGTAGAATTTCTCCCCGGGCCTCCGCTGAAAACTGGCTTAATTTCAAGTTGGACTTTCCCGGTAAAAAAATGTTAAACAAATAAATATTTACCAAATTAATTAAGTGGCTTATACCACAGTCTATAACATGCAAAACATATATAAAATATAGACAGTAACAATTAATGATTACGAAATCTTGCTGAAAAGACCTTCGTTGGTGGCTTCATTCCACTCAAGTGACCTTAGGTCGACCCTTTGTTCTTCCACAGCCTACAGCCATAGTGACAATGGATGCTTTCCTGATAGGGTGGGGTGGGGGGTCATTATCAGAGAATGATGGTCCAGGGTACTTGGCAGGAGCACGAGGCCCACTTGTATCCTAGAGATGAAAGTGGTGCTTTTAGCAGTGCATGCACTTCAAGGTTCTCTTCTGCTAGGAACAATTGCAATACAAATCGACAATATGTCGGTTGTGTGGTATATAAATAACCAAGGGAAAACCAGATCTTACCCCCTCTGCTGGGAGACCCTGAGAGTATGGCAGTGGGAGACCTCTTCCTGACACTTTCTGGTAGCAACGCACATCCCAGGGAAGTCCAACGTGATAGCAGACAAACTCAGCAGGGCAATTCTGATGCCTCACGAGTGGTCCCTCAAACACAACATTTGGTGGGACATGGGTAGTTCCTGCATGGACCAGAGTAAATAGCAACCACTGAAGAATTCTCATGTGTAGCCGTGTGAATGGGATTACAGTTATTGCTGCTGCCATGGTACCTAGCACTTTTAGAACTGTTCTTGCTTGACCCTTCTTGTTGGACAGAAGGATTAAAACCTGATGTCGAAGAGCGGGAACTCTCTTTGGGGGAAGCCTTACCATCATTTTTGAGGGATTCAGGTCTGCTCCTATAAAGACGACATGCTGAGATGGTGACAAGGTAGATTTTTCATATTTATTGTGATCCCTAAGTGAGAGCAGAGTTTTCTGAGCAGATGCTTGGTGTTGGTGGTTAGGAGCCAGTCGTCTAGATACGGAAACGCTCGGAATCCTAAACGTCTCAGGTGAGCTGTAACTATTTCCATACATTTGGTGAACACCCTGGGGGGCTGTGGTGAGACCAAGGGGCAGAACTCGAAACTGGTGGTGACTGGCTCCCAGCCTGGATTGTCTGTCCATTTTTATGTGGTAGTACGCATCCTGGAGATCTAGAGAGCACATCCAATCATGTTTTCCCAGAAAAGGGAGAACTGACTGCTGTAGCCCTAACAAATGGAGTGACAAAGATAAGTGATCCTCGACTGCCTCCAGAGATGGACAGACGGGCCTCCTTTCAGGAGTGCTGAAAGGGCTTGCCAGAAAAGAGTTCTCTAGCCCCCTAGTTTTGCTGACCCCCGCCTTCTGCCTGGTGTTTTCCATTATTCCTTCCCACTCTGGCCCTAGGGGGAAGAGTCACCATGTGTGTCTTAAACTCTCTGGGATTTTCAAAACCACATTTTTCCTCCCTTTTGAACTTTTGGATAAGGCCTAGATGGTAGGGAAAAGACTCCTATAGCAAAGAGAGTTTTTCCTTCACATTCACGCCTGGTTAGTGTGTCTTTTACTTTAGGCCTGAACAAGGATGAGCCATCAAAGGGGGCATTCACAAAGGAGGACTAAAAGGGCTCTGCAAAGTTACACACGCTCATCCAGGAATGCCTCCTTAGGGAAATTCTTGAGCTCGCTGCCCTACTTACTCCATCAGCTGCATAGGAAATGAGCTTCATGGAGGGGTTTACCACTGAATTTAAGGTGGAGAGCTGGGAGGAAACTTTATCTGATACCTCTGCAGAGCATCTCCTAGCTCCTTCAGGAGATCTCTCTGTAACCTGTTAAAATGTGTAAGGTAATTCAGGGACCTGAGAGTTAAGGTCGCTGAAAAGAAGGTACCCTTTCCATACCTGTCCATCGTGTGAGACTCTTTGTTCGGGGGATGGACAGAAGAGAATGTCTCTGACAATTCCTTCTTGGTGGCCACTGCCACCACCATAGCATCTACCGTGACACCTTTGCTAAGGAAAGTTTTATCAGTGGGGGAAGTAATGAATTCATTTGGCCTCCAAGGGACAATCTCCACTGAGTCTGGAATGTCCCATGCATTTCAACAAACTAGATCCATGAATTCGTCGAAAGGTTGAGACACTCAAGTGGCGGAAGGGTGAGACCCAAAAGCCTTCAGGCAGATGGACTCTTCCTCATAAGGGTTGATGGGGCTTCCAGCCACCCCTCTGCTTAAGTATTTCTAGGATGTCTGTAAAGGAGACATCCTCAGAGGGTGACCGTGGGGACCCTTCTGATTCATTGAGGTCTTTTTCAGATGTGACAGACTCCTCCGGGCAGTCTATATTCTTCCTCTTACATAATCTCTTGCAAGGGACCTCCTCAGAAGAGTATTCTGGAAAGGTTTCAGAAGAGGGGGTTCACCCACATAATGGGGCATCCTGAGGCCATGGGTTTCCACGCCTGTGTGGATGCAGTTGTGTGGAGACAGACACCAGTGCCTTTGGGGGAAGAATGACTGGGTCTGAGAGTGGAGTTGCCTGTGGGGGCAGCACTCTCCTCATTGCCTCAAATGCCCCCCAGCCCATGGTCTGAGGAAGTTCCCGGCTCCAAAGAACTAGAAGACATCCCCAGCACCAAAGAGGTTGGCTCCAAGGCCGATGTAGGAACCAAGCTCACCCAAGGCCCCAAAAGGCAAGTTTGGATCCAACAAAAGTCCTCCCCAGACCTGACTGGAGAATGTCGGCTCCTAGACTCCTTGAGCTCAGACAGCACTGAGGTAGTCGGAGTGGTAGTCAGGGCCAAAGTTTCTGGAGCAGGTCTCGGCTCCGATGGCTCCACTTCAATCAGCTCCATGCATTCTGCCTCCGAAGTCCCAAGTTTGGTCTGAGGAGGAATCGGTGTTGACAGGGTAGGTTTAGTTGGATCCAAAATCTTCTGGGTCAGCTCCAACAACAATTTGACTAGAGCCGTTGTCCTCAAATGTCTGTGCACCACCCCATCCACATCCTCATCTGAAAGGCTCCTGGAAGATCGAGAGGAGGGAGCAGGAAATCTTGAAGCTTGCAAAATTGGTGACCTTAAGGTCGGGGAAATTGGCTCCAGTACTGGAAACCAGCTCCAAGCTTGCCAGACCAACAGTTCTGACACTGAAGGAGCTAAGGTTGCTGTTTTCTTGGACCAGACAGATTTTGGGTCCAGTGAGGAAATCTTTGGCAATTTCTTAGTCAGTTCAGAGTGATCAGATGAAGATGAGGATCTTTTTCCAGATTTAGAAGAAGGGGAAGTGGTTTGTTTAGTAGGACTCTGACCTTCTACTATGGCCTCTGAGAAGGAAGTCTTTAGCAATCCTTTAACTTATTCTTCCTTTCAAGAAGAACTCTGGAGCTAAATGAATGGCAAACAGAACATGACTCTTGTAAGTGTACTGCTCCAAGGCAGTATACACACACAGACACACACACAGACACACACAGACACACACAGACACACACACACACACACACACACACACACACACACACACACACACACACACAGACACAGACACACACAGACACACACACAGACACACACACACACACACACACACACACACACACACACACACACACACACACACACACACACACACACACACACACACAATATGCCCATCAGTTAATTACATCTTCTGAGACCACTTAGAACTGGTCAGACCCGAGATGCTCCAGGCAGCTGTTGGCGTGGAGAAAATAAGGACCGTCTGTGCCGACCCCCTGACCAAGGCCAACCTCGGATCCAAGAACTCCGAAGCAGAAGGTCAGATCGGGGAAGGAGAAAAGGGTTGAAAAAAAGGAAGCAAGCTCCCCCCTCCAGAGGGAGGGGAGGGCTGGCAAGACCCCCATCTGGATCTGTGTACGGATAAAGCGCCTCATCATCTTATCTAGATCCATGTCCGATAAAGAGCTGGTCAACCATGATGAGGCCATGGACTCTGACCTGGCAAGTCAGGGAACCAAGGCTTGGGAGACTGAACGTGCCTCCTCCGGCTCCAGGGGGAACCTCGGAGACCGGAGCCAAGGGGAGTCACGGATCCGTGCAGACTTGCTCTGGGACTTGAGGTCCAGGGACCTCTTCCTCTTTTCCTTCGTCTTCGACTCTCTCTCCCGTTCTCTACCTCTCATCATCTGCTCCGCTACCACAGGCTTAGATGCAGGCGTTTGAGTCCCAGCCTGGGAGGGAGAGGAGGCCAGAGGAAGAGAAGCAGGAGAGGCAGTCACAGCAGCCGCTGTGGCTGAAGCCGAAGAAGAGGAAGGAGGTTCAGTAGCAGGCAGAAGACCTTTGACGGCCAACTTGGCCTTTCTATTTTTCAACGCTCGGAGATTGAACCCAGCACAAATGGAGCAATCCACACTAAGGTGGGCCACACCTAAGCGCAACACACACAGAGTGTGGCCATCCGCTGGGGAGAGCTTATGGCCACACACTGTGCAGCGCTTAAAGATAAGCTTTTCAGCCATTCTATAATAAAAGAAGCCTTAAAAAAGACAGGCAAAAACTTTCTTTCTTTAAGCTAACAGACACACACACACTCACAACACTAGACTAGAGACAACACTAAAGGGGGGAGGGGCACCACAGACAAACTACTCTAACTATAAAACCAAACCTACACTTGACTCCAAAGCGATGGGAGGCGAGAAAGGGTACCTACACTAACCTAAATTGGCTAAGAGAAAAATAATTTTTAAAATTACAGTAAGAAATCACTCACTGCTAGCTGGAGCTCTGAAGACACGATGTCTAACAAATCACAGCAAACTCGATCTGTGGATGGAAGGCAGTGGAGGTGTATTATGGGTAGGGGAGGAGTCTGGAGCTCAGAGCTGATGCTGGTAATATTTGCCGGCTCAGATCCGATACGGATCCGTATTCCCACAGGTTGAAGACCAAATGAAGTAAACAACTTCAGATCACTTTTTAAACCCAGAGTTTTTAGTATCTTTAGGTTGCTTAGACATACTAACAGTTTAACACAACTTAATACCACAATCACAATGTAACTATGAAGTGCCAAGAAAAAGAGCTAGCTTGTATGAAGAAAACAGGACAAACTATCCCTCTTTTTTTTTTTTTTTTTTTTTTTTTTTTTTTTTTTTAACAAGTTCACAAAGAAAATTAACGCACACACCCTGAATGAATAAAGCCCTCTAACCTAAATGAACTAATCTGGTAAGTAACCAACAACACAAACATACACTTTATATAAATCGGGCTAGAAAAAGAGCCCCTCTAAGTTTACAAACTAACTATACACTCAAAGTTTAATGCTCAAATAATGAGATTAAAGGTAATCATTTTCAAAACACATTCCTGAAGCCAGGATAGACTAAATATTTAACTAACAACACTCAAAAAATATTTTACTGCTCGAAAACAACAAGCCTGAAGGAAACACAGTTGTTTAAAGCACAAGAAAAAAGGGTTGAGATAGGGGAAAAAACAAAATTGGCCTTAGGAGTAACAACAGCCACAGTAAACAGCAAGATAACAGTCACTGTCAAAAAACTGTTAAATAGTAAAGTAATTAAACTAGGTTAAACTAAACTATATAAACGCCAATAGGGAAGAAAACTATCAGTTTGTAGGAAAAAAAATTATTTTAAAGGAATCATTTAGCCTGAGCCAGTTTGAAGCAGCCGATCAGTTTAGCGGCAAATGAGATCTGGGGAATTCTCTATGGCATCATGGGATAGGGTGTAGGCCACGAGCCAGTTGAAGATCTCAAGCTTTTGTAAACGGTCGAGTCGAATCAGAGGATTGGTTCTGAACCCAACTAGTAAAGAATGAAGGCATCACATCATTGATTTTTGTTGCTGTCAGTAAATGAAAATACTGTTGGACACCTGTCTTCAAAGTAACTACCGTCTGCAACAACATGCACACTTGGAATGCAGTTTGTAACTGAAAATGCTGAATGGCTCGTTGCTTCTGTTTAGACAGCTACATATAAGTTAATAAGGTTTTAACAAGCCAGCATTTAATAATATTAGTTACTCCCTTTTAAGTGGTTTTCAAAGTCACTTTCAGCTTTGAAACATTATTTGCCTTTTCTCATTTTTCCCATGTTTAAGCAGGCATGGTTTACTGAAAATATTTCTACACAAAATTAAGTGTTGTCAATACACCAGAATTAATTCTATTCCTTGAAGGTTTAGTTTATCCACATATGATTATACCTTAAGAGTGAAAAACACATCCCTGGACTATATGATGAGAATCATGATGAGATCTTGGAGTGCGTCTCTGAGGCAGGTATGAACCTAGCCATGTGCAGTATTCTTCCATCGCCAAAAATAATGAAACAATGCGATCAAAAGATTATGTTGACTTAGATTCTGGGGTCATTCTTGGGGGCTACAATACTTGGATATATATGGTAGTCAGTTCTAACTGCTTTGCCAGAGATGGCCTGCACCTCCCCCAGGCTTCCATATACTGACTTTGTTGACCCCAGTAGTGCTTTTTTAGGTTAAGTCAGTCTTCTAAAGCTTTCAAAACAACTAAACAGAATCAGGACAACATTGAGGTACAAGTTGCTCGATGCTAGGAGAGTTTACAAAAAACTCAACACTTTGCTAGCACTACTTTCCCCGGAAAGCACAGACATATACATAATCACAAAAACCTAGCTCAAGACCAGTGAAAGTACTCCATCAGTGGAGGGCTTCAGTGCCTATCACTCATACAGGCCCACCACATTAGAAGTAGGTACAAAAAGGCAGAGGTGTTTCTATATACTTAAAAAAATTTCACCTCCAAACACATTAGAAAAGATTACTTGGAATTTCTCCATGTCCAGCTTATTATAAACAAAACCCTTTATCACATCATATATAACTAAAGGAACCCCCCCATGTCCCCCAGTCCATACCTCCTAACCTTCCAAGTACAGGGTCCCTATGTAATAAGCTAAACACCATTCTCCTAGGAGACTTCAAATACCCCATTATCAATTGGGAGACTTATAAATTCTCAAACATGCATACCCAGAGGTTAATGTTTAGTCCTGTACAACCAAGTTATATGCTTATGTAAATTAGTGCATATATGCATCTGTCCTCCACAGATGTAAATACAACACAAATTTCAAAATTATACCCCAGTGGGGAATTCCCTAGGGTATCATGGGATAGGGTGTAGGCCACGAGCCAGCTGAGGACCTCTAGCTTTTGTAAACAGCCGAGTCAGAACAGAAGATCAGTTCCAAACTCAACCAGTAAAGAATGAAGGTGATACAGGACAACATCACATCACTGATTTTTGTTGCTGTCATTATAAACAGTCTCTACAATAAAAGGAAAAAAACTTGAACACAAAAACAAATGCAATTCTTCAGAAGACCAAAATGCTCTTGCTAAACAAGTCCAAGAACTTTGAATCTTCATCAAATCAACCAAAGCTAGATACGAGGTAAAAGCATACACCTAGTGAAAGATAATCACAAAGATTTTTTTAACTTATTAGAAATAAAAGAAGCAATCCTCAGAGCTAATAGCAAATTATATCATATAGTCAGACCCACAGGACATAGTCAATTATTCAGCTCCAACTTCATTTTCTTGCCCATCCAATATTCTCAGATCAAATACCTCCATCTGCCCCACATCAAATCTCTCAAGGCACTATCTAAGGCCAAGAACACTACATCTATGGAGCTGGACAACATACCAGAACATACCAAGCTGATTACTTGCCAGCCTGAAACATGAACTGTCAGACCCCGCCCCCCCCCCCCCCTTCAGAGGTTATTCAACTTTTTGTGCCGCAAGAATGGATGATGGTAACAGTCATTCCTCCTTACACAAAGGTGGGGCTACAAGAGTCCCAGGTAATCACAGACCAATAAAATTGACCCAGTCACATCTGTAAGGTTATGGAAAGGATCATTAAGGAACTAGAAACATGGATATAGGTGACCTACAAAACTCTCAACCCATCTCAGTTCAGATTTATCAAGGGCAGGTCCTGCCTACTTACCTGGGTTAACGTCTTCAAAAAAAGTCATTGAGGCAATGGACAAAGGCAGAATAAGTGAACACTGCCTATTTGAACCTTGCATATGTGTTTGATACTATCCCACACACTGGTATCACATTCTCCAAGCTAAATGTTAACCCCTATGTAATGTGAGGGACAGCAAACTGGCCCACAAATAGAACATAGGAAATTAGTGTGGACTGCTCTTCCTCCTCCAAAAGAACTGTCACTAGAGGAGTGCACCAAGATTTAGTGCTTGGGCAACTTACTTCTCAGAGGCAATGCTAATGTTGAGGGATTTTGGCTGACCAAGTCTGCAGATGACTACAAACTTGGTGTCATCATTAACTACCTGGAGGACACCATGACACTTCAAGAGGGTCTGTCCCAAATAAATTGCTGGGATCAAAATTATGGACAGAAACTAAATGCCAAGAAATGTATAATTGTAGCCTTTGGCAAGCATGACTTCCTTTGTATCTATCACATTGGAAACACCCCCTGAAAACTGACCCTGCAGTTACAGATCTGAGAATCTGTGTCAACAATGAAATGTCCTGTGATCACAATTAATCTACTATTTTAAGTAAGCCTTATATCAATGGGTATGGCATTTAGATCCAGCGATGTAACTGTTTCTCTGTACTCTCCACTCATTGGGCTGATTATTGATCCTTTCAGTATGTGCCTGTACAAGCACTTTTAACAGCTGGAATGACAGCAACACTTCCCGATTAAAAAAAAAACAAAAAACAAAAAGAAAACAAGGGTCTAAATCATAAAAACTATGCAGACTGCCTCAAAGCCTTGTCTCCCTTCTCAGTATCGCACAGGTTACTGACAGGTGACTTCTGCCTCAACAGACCCTGTTCTATCACACCTATTTCCTATTCTGAAATTAAATATTGGAAACATCTATTCAAGGGACCTCAATCACTGCTGCAAGATTAACAGAGCCTGCTGGAGGGAGAGCTGTGAATTACATTTATGAAGCTGGCTTTCCCTCCATGTGAAGTATAGTACTGTTCTTGCACTATTCAAACATAACTTGGATCAATGGACGGCAGCCACAAACTCACCCCTGGTTTAGCACCAATGGCCCTCATGGATCGGGGAAACATGGACTCTGCCCTTCTGAGCTGGGAATTTCTGGTTAAAGGCTTATAGTGCCTGCATATTTGAACTGCTTCTTACTGAAATTGGTAAACCTTGTTTGCTGTAGCATAGACTAGATCCAGGCCTGCTGAATCTAGCTTTGTTTGTATAACTTGAGCACTAATACAGGCATTCTTTAAAGTATTCAATTGTATTTATTACTGCTTGGTAGTAACTTGATTAAAGTGTAGCTATCATTCTAAGTCTTTTGGATTAAGCACTTGGGCTTCGGACCAGGTGTTTTACATTAGGAAGGTTTGTGGCCTGCACTGTGGTGGCAGGACAGGTAGCTTACATCCTTCTAAGTTGGGAACTGCTGATTAAGGGCTCAGTGTCTGTTATTCTAAAAGTGTATTAGTTCTGGTTTAAGCACTTGGGCTTCAGGCCAGTTATTTTACATTAAGAAGGTTCATGGTCTGCACTCTTGTGGGAGGAGATGCTGGACTCTGCCCTTCTGAGCTGGGAATTTCTGGTTAAAGGCTTATAGTGCCTGCATATTTGAACTGTTTCTTACTGAAATTGGTACACCTTGTTTGCTGTAGCATAGACTAGATCCAGGCCTGCTGAATCTAGCTTTGTTTGTATGCTTGTTGTTTGTTTGCTTGTTATTTCCCTGAAATGCTAATTCCACCTAAAACGCGGCTTTTCAGCGCTTCTGTGGATCCCTAGTGATATCTGCATTGCTTACTGTACTTATTTCCTTGTTTCACTTGAAAGAAAGTTACTGTTTGTCGTTTTTGCATTTAAGGTACCTGTAACACATTGCATTTAAGTTACCTGGCACTTGCTCACTAAAGCAATTATATAAGTCAGCACTAAAAAATTAAAAGCACTACACCCTCACAAGCTCCACTTGAGTACCTTGTTCCCCATTGGCCCTTTTTTTCAATTATAAAGGAATTCCCAATACTATTCTAGCATGTCCAAAGGTCAGTTGTCAATCTCCTCTCTGGTCCAGCTGGTGAATCAGACAACCCTCTCCTCCTCCCAACAAATTCCAACACATGTGACAGATGCAACCATATAGCCAAACTGCAGGCTAAGCTCTCTCAACTCAGTACTGGCGTAACCAGTCAGGAGGAGAAGGAAACCACACTCACTACAATTCCAATCTCACTTAGACCTACCACGACAGCAAACCAAACACATAAACACACAAAAACATACTCGGAGGCTCTAAATAAAAATCTGCCTAAGCAGCAGAGACCTCCAAAGCAGACACCCAAGCAACCGCTACCCCAAAACAAAACACGTGCAACACATAGCTCACAAAGCCAGTGTGCTGAACAGTCACAGCCCTTAAGGCTAAACAACACACCTGATACACTTGTAATAGGTGACTCTATCGTCAGGCACACTGACGTCCCGCTCACCAGGCTGAACAAGGAGAAGGTCACGGTGAGCTGCCTGTCGGGCGCTAGGATCCGTCACATAACACAAGCACTCAGGTCATTCCAAGGCAAGTACAAATATGACTCAGTCATTGTCCATGCTGGTGTGAATGACATGAGACATACCTCCCTGGACTACATGAAGAGAGACATAGAGGAGCTCTCTGAGCATGTAGCCCAGGCCGGTATGACCCTGACTTTGAGTAGCATCTTACCTTCACCAAGAATGATGCCACAGTATGAAGACAAGATGATCAATTTCAACAATTGGCTTAAGTATTGGTGTCATTCAAAGGGGATCCAATGCCTGTCAGCCTGGGATGACATGCTCGACAAGCCACGATGCTTCGCTAGGGACGGCTTGCACCTGTCACCCCTGGGCTTTCGGATATTGGCAAAGGCTCTTGCTTCCCCCATAGTGCCTTTTTTAGGCAAGGCTCAAAAGACAAAACCACCTCCATACGTATCACAAGGGATAAGAAACTAAGAGTAATGCTACTCAATGCCAGAAGTCTAAACCTCAAGATGCACGCACTCAAAACTCTCCTTAGCATGGAGAAAATCGATATCTGTGCAGTAACAGAAACCTGGTTCAAGGCTCCCGAGAGCACCCCAGCACTACCAGGTTATACCTCATACCATGCTTTCGGCCCCAAAACATGGACCGAACCACAAAAGGAGGGGGCGTATCAATATTCGTCAAAGATACCCACACCGCCAGGTTGGTGGCACAGCACAAAGCATCAGAGACCATCCATGTGCAACTAACAGTGGGTAAAACTGCCTTCCAGTTTATAGCCTGCTACAGACCACCCTCCCAAACCCAGGAACCCCACTCAGCCTTCCTGAGAACACTGGAAAATATGAAGGTCTCTGCAAACACCATTATACTGGGCGACTTCAACTACCCAAACATAGACTGGGAGCATTACTCTAGCTCCAGCACCCTAGCCCAAAGGTTCCTAGAATTTATAAACTCAAATGCTATGGAACAACTTGTTACCACTCCCACAAGAGGGGAAAACATACTGGACCAGATCACCACCAACATGGGGACTCTATGCTCCAGACCAGAAGTGTATCCCTCACTGGTAAGATCAGACCATACACTAATCTCACTGGATATTCACATCCTGACCCCACCCCCTTCCCAGAAAACCACAGTGAAAAACTTCTCTAAAGCAAATTTCACATTCCTCAAAACCGAGGTGGAATCCTTCAAAGCCCCCGGGCCTGTGGAAACACGGCCCAGACCGCAGAATCCTTTATAAACGCATTCTATGAACAAATTCAGGAATGCATGGACCATGAAATCCCAAATAAAACCAAGACCCAATCCTCCAAAGGCAGACGTCCTGTCTGGTGGACCCCAGCCATAAACAAACTATACAATAGAAGGAGGAAGCTACTACACGATAGAGCAAAATCCCAAAAAGAGAAGGCATCTCTGATCAGTATTAGCAAAAAACTACGGGCACTCATAAAATCGTCTAAGGCCAGCTTCAAGAGAAAAATTGCACAGGACACTACGGATAATCACAAGGCTTTCTTTAGTTATGTTAGGAACCTGGGTGGGAATTCCCAGATATGCTCAGAATTAGTCCAAAATGACAAAAAATACACCGAATCCACAGACATTGCCAACATCCTAGCTGACAGGTTTAGCGCAACCCCCCCCCCCACCAAAAGGGCAAATATCTATCCCAGCAGAGTGCTGCCCCCCTGACATCTCAGATGCTCAGGTAAGAGCCGCCCTCTCCAAAGCAAAAAACACAGCATCAATGGGACCAGACGGTGTCCCGGGCTGCGTCCTACATGAACTCCAAGAAGCCCAAACCTAAAACTACTGTTCAATCTCAGACTTACTACAGGATATGTACCCAAAGAGTGGCGTACAGCAACAGTGGTCCCTCTCCACAAAGGTGGTGCCTCAACGGATCCTGGAAACTATCGCCCCATAAGCCTGACTAGCTTGATCTGCAGAGCTATGGAAAGGATCATCATGGACCTCATAAATAAAGATATTGGGGACCTACAGACACTGGGTCCTACCCATTTCAGCTTTGTTAAGGGCAGATCCTGCCTCTTAAACCTGGTCAATTTCTTTGAAACAGTCACCAAGGCCATTGACGAGGGGAAGGTGGTCCACACAGCCTACCTGGACCTCGCAAAAGCCTTCGATACAATACCCCACTCGGGCATTATAGATAAGCTCACCTGCTTAAATATAAACCCCTATGTCACTAGATGGGTTGCAAACTGGCTCAAGGACAGAACCCACATGGTTAGAATTGCTGGAGCCATGTCAGACTCCAAACCAGTTACAAGTGGCATCCCACAAGGCTCAGTCCTGGGACCTCTCTTGTTCAGTATATATTTCTCGGAGGTACAGGCCAACGCGGAAGGACTGTGGCTGACCAAGTTCGCAGATGACTGCAAACTGGGCACCATAATAGACTCTCCAGCTGACACAAGCATCCTCCAAAAGGGCCTCATAGAAACAGACAACTGGTGCCAGAGCCATGGCCTCAAGCTAAATGCCAAAAAGTGTATAGTCATCCCCTTTGGCAAAAACAAAGTGCCCACAAATTACCACATAGGTGGTAATCCATTAAGTACAGAAGAAGTAATTAGGGACCTGCTCTCTCATTTGACAACCACGTGGCCAAAGTGGTTAGAAAAACATTTTATATAGCCCACCTAACCATGAAGGGATTCACATCTAGATCAGGGGAGGTCATCGTGCCTCTTTACTCATCCCTCATCAGGCCCATAATTAAGTACAATGCCCCTTTTGGGATGTACCTTACCAGACACCTGCAGCAACTGGAAAGACCCCAAAAGTACCTCACCAAGAGGATCAAAGGGCTCAAACAGATGCCATATGCTGCCCGGTTAAAGAAACTCCAGCTCTACTCAGTGGCATACCGCCTGCTCAGAGGCGATCTGTGCCTGACGTATAAAGCCATGTCCAACCCGGAATTAATGGACATGCTGCACCTCAGAAAATCCAAATCCCATCAAGCTACGCGCTCAAGAGACTTGAACCTCAGCACTGAAATAAATAGGACATGCTGGAGGGACAGATTCATAACCCAGAGGTTCCCTTCACCATGGAATAAAATCCCAGTCCAGGTTAGGCAGAGTCCCTCATTGACTCTCTTCAAGAGGAATCTTGATGAGTGGATGGGAGATCAAAGGTTTACCCCGGGTATCACTTCTGTGTCACTGTTAGACAGAGGCACAGTATACCAACCTCGAAAAAGGGCATAGCAAAACTAATTTAAAATGGGTGGCGAAAGTCAAACACACTCTGGGTAGGCTTATAAATGCCCTAGGGCAGATAGCCTAGTATGAACCTATGAACATATACTTGAGTGGTTTGTTTATGGAGAGTCATGTTGCAAAATATAAGGGCTAATAACCATGCAAATGCAGGGTAAGGTTTCTTAAGATCCTCACAGACCAATAGCCTACAAAATACCTATAAATAAAGAAATATTTTAGTGTGATTAATTTGCTTAATAAATTTGAAAAATATTCTGGTGTAGTGTATAATAAATAAAAAATGCTATCATCAAACTGGCAGAAGGCAGAGGATTGTGAGACTGTGCTATAACAATTGAAGTGTTAGGCTGGATGTAATTGCTTATTCAAAAAAAAATCTGAAGGACACAACTGCAAAAGAAAAAATACAGAAGATACATTTAAGACTAAAACATCTAAGCAAAAATTTAATAGTAGGGCAATAACAAATTGGGTGAGCTCACTTGCATCCACTCCCATAACCTCTTCTGAAGTGCAGTAGCCTACACCCTCGCTCTGAACTGAGCATGCTAACATGAGTTGCATGTCTCTTATTCACCCCTCTTTGGCTCCTCCATCTTCCAAAGTCACTAATAATTTTTGGGTAGTCAGGGCTGCAGTCAGCTTTATCCCTCTGTGCTACATAATTGTGCAATACAGTAAGAATTACAATTTCACCAATAACATTAGATTCACACTAATTCTACAGGATCATAAGGGAAAAATGTAAGTTACGTACTCACCACAATGCTAGATCTGTGTTGTCTTTCTCTGTCTGGTTAAACTCGTGGGTTTATCAGATGTGACTGAGATCCAATATGAGCCAAATCTCTAAAACTTCAGTGGGTTGAGCTCTGTCTCCTCCATCTATAATTCCTCACTCACCCAGAGAACCCCAGATCTAATTTGCTGCCATTCCTGGACTGCAAGCTACGGTTGTTGCTTCTCTGAAGTGCATACTTTTTTGCTTGTTTGGAGTGTACTTTTACTTCCTTGTCCTCTACCATTTTAGTGTGTTTGCTTAGTTTTAGATATCTGTTAGTTTTAGGTAGTCTTAGGTAGGCAGAATAGGTAGTGCAGGTTAGAGAACATTTAGTGTTTGTGCTTCCTACCACCTAGTGGTTCCTAGTGTTTTCTGTGTTTCTCAGTAGTGTTAGTTGTAGTCTGTGCTATACCAGTAGGCTGTAAATGAGAGGAGAGCTAAATGAGAAGTTATGTACCTACCATAACGTTCCATGTTAGTTGTCTTCTTCTCGCCTTCTTTCTTGCTGGATGGGTTCGGAGCCGACCCTCGGCTCCGATTTGGCCTATACTAAAGCTCGAGAGCTATTTATACCGGCTCAAGGCTACCCTATGTCCCACAATGCTAGGTGCTAACTACCCAGATCTCGTTTGATAGCTGAAACCATAGCAGTTCTGCTCTCCAACAAAAGGAAGAGAGGAAACCTCAGTCGAAAGTCACCTAGACCTATAGCTACCAGAAGGGAAAGCCTAGGGGGCAAACTGAGGCAAGAAGAATATCCCCAAGAATCTTTAGGTCTGTCCAGGCTAGGGGGATGGGGGGTGGGACGCAAGAAAGAAGGCGAGAAGAAGACAACTAACATGGAACGTTATGGTAGGTACATAACTTCTCAATGTTAAGTTGTCAATCTCGCCTTCATTCTTGCTGGATGGGACTGCATCCCTAGCACCTTCACCCTGGGTGGCTCATCGGAACAGACTCTTGAGAACGGTGGAACCAAAATTAGCCCGGCTTCGGGAGGCCATGTCTAATTTGTAATGAGAGATAAAGGTATGAGGAGAGGCCCAAGTGGCTGCCGCACAAATGGAATCTATTGGTAATCAAGCCTGAAAAGCTACTGAGGTGGCTAATGCTCTGGTTGAGTGAGACCTGGGCCTTGACGGTAGCTTTTGGCGTCTGAGCTGATAGATGAAAGTGATCACAGATGCCAGCCATCTAGAAAGGGTTACTTTGGAAACTGGAAGGCCTTTCTTGCCTGCTGCATAAGATAGGAAGAGCTGCTCAGACTTCCTAGCTTGTTTGGTTCTATCCAAATAGTAACGGAGTTGACGATGAACGTCCAGAAAATGCAGTTTTTGTTCCGCTCTGTTGGAGTAGTTGGGGAAGAAAACTGGAAGATCGATAGTCTGGTTTAGGTTCGCCTCAGAAGAAACCTTGGGTAAAAAGGACGGATTAGTCCTGAGGGACACTCTGTCTTTATGGAAAACTAGATAAGGTGGACGAATGCAAAGGGCCTGAAGTTCTGATATTCTTCTCGCAGATGTTATGGCGACCAGAAAAAGAGTTTTCCAAGATAGCAATTTCAGGGAGCAGGAAGCTGCAGGTTCAAAGGGGGGGAAGAATCAAGGAGGACAGAACCAAATTTAAGTCCCACTGCGGTGGGGGGTCCCTGATTGGGGGCTTAAGCAAAAAGATACCTTTAAGAAAGGTTTTACAAAGCTTATGGGACATGATACTGGAGTCCGAAAAGCCTGCATGAAAGTTCGAAATAGCCGCTAACTGTACTCTGATGGTGGAGGAAGATGACCCTGAGTGAAACAATTCGGCTAGGAAGTCTAGGACTGATTGGATAGGGGCAGTAAAAGGATCTATATTTCTAGCTCCTGCCCAGAAGGAAAAACGCTTCCACTTGCTGGCATAAATCCTCCTGGTGGATGACGTTAGGGAAGCTATAAGTATGTCACGCACAGAATGGGAAATAAGGGGAAGCCTGGCTAAGGTTGGAATTGGAGCAACCAAGCTGTGAGGTTGATAGATTGGAGGGAGTGGTGCAGCTGTCCCGACTGATGGGTCAAGAGATCTGGCACTGGGTCCAGATGCCAGGGCTGCCCCAAGAGGTAACGATGCAGGAACGGAAACCATATCTGACGAGGCCAGTAAGGAGCAATGAGGATCATGGTGGCTCTCACGGCGGTAGCTTTCTTTTTTTTTTCAAAACAGGTTTATTGTTTTAACATATAAGAGAAATATCATAACAATTTTATACAAGTAATTAAAAATAGGTATTATTATAATATTCAACAAAACAACTAAAGTATTTACAAAGACATCCACTACAATCAGATCAATTAATTAAACTAAAATACCATGCTATTGAAATTAAATTTTTTTAACAAATTTTGTAAATTATCCCATACAATAAAATAAGATGTTTTTCTATTTGTTCTAGTCCTAATTGTGTTTATTTCCATATGGCACACTATATTCATAACATTTTTAAATTCATTGAGCGAAGGAGGTGTATCTGAAATCCAATTTCTAGTTATTATTTTCCTAGCCACTGCTAGAATAGACCATAACAAGGGAAGCTTAACCTTTTTAACACTTTGAGGTACAGGTGTGTTGAATAATATAAGAGATTTAGAAATAATGAAATGATCTGTAAAAGAGCCTGCAAAAATTCATTAATTGACTTCCAGTATTCTTTCAATTTTATACAGTCATAAAACATATGAGCCCAGTCAGCATTAATTTCTACATTACATCTCTTACATAGATTATCTTTATTATTTATTTTATTCATCATCAAAGGTGTATAAAAGATCTATGTAAAATTTCCATGTATAAAGTCTCCAGACAATGGAAGACGTAGTTCTATAAGCAGATTCCAATATATATTGTTTATCTTGTTGATTTGGTGGGTCCCCATTAATAGAAGTGAAATAATTCCAGTATGAATCTACACTGTAAAAGTTTCTTGTCTGATAACTTTATGTATGTATGAAAGTTTACCTTTATCAGAAACTTTATGTTGTAAATTTAATATCAAGTAATCAATCAGTGTTGGAATAGATTCTTTAACAGTTATAGACATTAAATCTATTTTATTAATGAGATGTTGTCTAAAGGTCTGAACCTCTAACCAGCAAGTTTCTCTTAGATCAAATTCTTGTTTTAAGAAATCTAGATTTTTAACTTTATTATCAGATATCAACTGATACCAGTACTTTAGATCATTATCTATAGCTAAATGAGTTCCTTCAGAAGTAGATGACAAAAGCATACCCTGAGTATACATTATAGGAAATACAATAAAATTCCATTCCCTATACTTAGGGTGCATGAATATAAAGTTACGATAACTAATAGTAATATTTAATGGGTAACAAACCATATGTTTAGGTGTAATAGGTGAAGTACAAAATTCCTTTAGTAACCATAACATGGAGTTATTTACAATCATATTTTTATGTGTTAAGGAGATTTTCGTGGAGTGTATACTAATTAGCTCCCAATAATCTTTCCATTTTGTGACATATGACTGATCTATTAATAAAGTAATAACTTTTACAATAGAAGAGATAGTATATAAATTAAAGTCTGGAAAAGAAATACCCCCTTGAGACCAGCTATTAGTATGTTTCTTTAATGCAATCCTAGGTCTATTAGGTGCCCATAAGAAATGTAACATTAGTGTGTTCAGTTTCTTGATAATTATTTTTGTAGGTGGAAGTATTATTGATTGTATTAAGTATAAAATCTTGGGGAATATTATCATTTTAATAATTGTAAGTCTCTCCTCCATAGTAAAAACATATTATTCCAGGTATTAAAAAGATTTTGTATATTAAGAAAACAGGTATTATAATTATTATATATAATAGATTTAATATCTTTAGATAGTATTATACCTAAATAAGTTATCTGACCTGAATTGGGTACATATTTAGTAAAATCACTAATGAGAATATTTTTCGTGTATATATAGGTAGTATTTTAGTTTTTCTTCATTGAATATTAAACCAGAAATACTTTTAAAATTCATCATGTTATCAAATAGAGACTGTATAGAAGAATTAGATCCTGCTGATGTAATTAGAACATCATCTGCAAAAGTTAAATTTTGGATGTTGTATTTTCATCTATTTCAAAACCCTCTATGTCAGTACTGTTTCTGATCAAATTAGCCCAAGGCTCCATTACTAAAGTGAATAATAGTGGAGAAAGTGGGCATCCTTGTTTTGTACCTTTAAGAATGGGTATTTTTGTGAAACATATGTTCCTACCTTAATATAAGCCAACGTTCCTTTGTATAAATGTTCAATTAGATTTACAAATGCATCCGAGAAGTTTGTGCACTTCATTAAGGTAAACAGATAGTCCCAACTTACTGAATCAAACGCTGAACTTATATCAAGACTAATAAGTGTTAAATCTTTCTTTTTCCTATTTGCAAAATCTATTAATGTTAAAGTTCTTCTTATATTATCAAAAGTATTTCTATTTACAATGAAGCCTGTCTGATCTATATCTATAATGCCAGGAATGATTGTCTTCAATCTATCAGCAAAGATATTCATAAACATTTTATAATCAACATTAAGTAATGAGATGGACCGATATGAAGAACATCTAGTTGGATCTTTATTAGGTTTTAAAATTGGCGAAATAAATGTATATTGCCAAGATGGGGGGGGTTATTAACTCAGTTTGGGCCAAAATAAAAACCTTATGTATTAATGAATATGTATTTTTAGAAAGGATTTTATATATCTCTGGTATAATACCATCATTACCCGGTGCTTTGTTTGATTTAAGCTTATTTATTTGTGTAATAACTTCTGTATATGAAATACTCTTGTCCAATAGTTTAATCTGTTGTTTATTAAGCTTTTATTCATATTTGTGGTTATAAACTCCTTTATTTTATCTTTAGGTTCCATGTTAATATTATTATGGTTAATTTTGTGAAAGTGATTTCTAAATTCATCTAGTATTTCTGGTATACTAGAAACATTCTTCTTTTTCCTTGGAGAAAAGATTTCTTTGATATGGTTTTGTTTATTCAACCTTTTTGTTTTATTTTTAAGTCTATGTAAGTATTTGGGACTTATTGAATAAGACAAAAACTTGTATTTCTCTAAAGTTATTTTAACTTTATGAGTTAAAATTTCTTTGTATTTCTCATTTAGTTTGTTTATTTCTTCAATAACTTTCTTGTCCATAATATTTTCTTTATTATTATGTTTATAAGAGTCTAATTTACTTTGAATATCTAACAATTCCTTATCCCAAGATTTCCTTTTATTTTTATACCATCTGATACTTTGTCCATATAGATATAATTTTAAGGCATCCCAAACATAAACAATGGAGACTTCAGGAGTGTTATTTATGTCTAAAAAATGTTTTACTTCTGAAAGTATATATTCTTTATAGTCTTTTAGTTGAGTTAAGTATGCTGGTATCCTTTTGATCTGAACATTATGAGTATTTTTTATCATGAATTCAAAAACAATTGAATTATGATCAGATATAGGACATGAAATGATTTTGGAATTAATTAAATCTGTTACCATCTGGTTAGAAATAAAGACCCTATCTATTTTTGAATAAGTTTTGTATCTGTTAGAAAAAAAGGTGTATGGTAATGATTTTGAATCTATCTGATTATTAATATCATTCAAATGATAAGAATTAGCAAAATCCTTTAAATGTTTTGCATTAGATGTAATTCTTCTCTTTCCTATATGGTAGTATCACTTTCATGTAGTATACAATTAAAGTCACCAGCTAAAATAATATCTCCTATAGAGAATGATATGATCTTATCAAGATGATGTTTCACTGTATTAATACCAATTCCAGGTATCCAATATACATTAATTAAAGTGTAAGTCTTCCCATTAATTTGTATTGTAACCATACAAAACATTCCTTTGTCATCCTGATAAGACTTAATGGTTTTAGGAATGGGCATACTTTTATTCCATAAAATAGCCACTCCTCTTTTTTCTGAGTGTGCTCTGAACTAACCAATACTGTATATTTGTTTGTGGCTAGTTTATCAATATCTTTTTCAAGAGATGGGTTTCTTGTAGGAAGACTAAGTTGGCCTTATGTAAATTAATGTATCTTATTAGGCTTGCCCTTTTACATGGATTATTCAATCCATTAATGTTTAAAGAAATTCCTTTTAAAGATGTCATTTGGCATTTTTAAAACTTAAGAATCTTATGATCAAAATAACAAATAACAAGATAAGTAATGTTACATTTCCTCCTTTAGGTGTACCTTTAAATATAGCTGTATTTATTGAATCTCTTATGGGATTTCGTATAGGATTCAATTTTGTTTGTAGTGACAATGAATGTGCAAAATATATTGTGGATGTCAAAACTATATACAAATAACAATGAACAAGTGAAAATAATGTAAGGATTAAACCTTGCATCCAGCCTGGAGTTGTAAACTCCAACTTAGAGTAGTATTTACCACTCAAGTTAACCCCCTACCCTAAGCAGCAGTACATCAGCTACCACCTTATCAATTTAATACTAGTTATATTTAACTGAAGTTAACAGTTTTCAATTCAATTATCTTGCAAGACAAGACTACACATTTGGTAAAACAGCATCATATAAACTAAAATAAACCTTTTTTTTTTTTTTTTTTTTTAAAAACTGTTCATACTACTATATACATCCATGTAATATAAAACACTTGTATTCAAATAGCATTCAAATAATCTTGATGTTAGAAATCAAGAGGAGAGAAAATAAGTTCTAACATTCATTTAAATCAAAAACTTTGGCTAATATGATTCAGACATTACATATATTAGGATGCATCTATTTTCTGTCATGTAAATACAGTTAACAGCTTCCAAAAAAACCTTGAATTGCTTGTATATGAGTATTTACTCAAACTCATTATTGCCAATAGAATAAAATATTGTATTCATAGAAATTGTTATAAATCATACTTCATAGTTAAGCAGATTCTCAGAAACATTTATATACATATCTACATACACAACATACACACACACACACACACACACACACACACACACATATATATATATATACATACATACACACATACACACACATATACACATATACATATATATATACACACACACACACACGCACATACACACAAACACACACACACACACACATACACACAAACACACACACACACACATACACACATACATACACACACACACACACACACACACACACATACATATATATATATATATATATATATATCTGATCTCACTGAGTTGTATCTTTACTGAGCACCATCTTACATTGCTGTCCCTTCAATAAATCTGTCTGCTTTATACAAAATAATGCACAGCAAACACATTTTAGTAACCAGATTTTACAAACATGCTATACTACTGCTTTAAAATATATCACATGACAATTTCTTCCAGTAGAGAGTTATAAAATTATTTATGCTTGTCAATCAGATGAATTAAATGAGTTATAGTAATGTATATGTTTGGGACATAGGTTTTTAACACATATTATTAATCTGCTATTCCTGTATCTGTGATGTGTCAGTGTGATATTTAGGTCAAAGGTGAGACCAGCTGCTTTCAGCTTCTCTGTGAGAATTCTGAGAGTTGAAGCTTTTGAAGTGGCTCATGGACACTGTGCATGAGACAGCCCACATCCCAGATTGTCTCTCTTAACATTTTGGCGGGAAACTTATTAAAAACTAGTGACAAACATTCATTTAGCAGTGTAAATGCATCTAAACATGACAAAACCTTCACATGCATTCTACAGGTTATTACAGACTCTATGTAAGTGAAATCAAGCCCAACATTATTAATAAGTAACAAAACTCAACATTTTTGTCCCAACTCAACTCCTATGCGAATCTTATTATTTACTGTGTCTATATGATCACAAGTATTTCTATATATTAATAAAGAAAAGAAAAAGAGAGTAGAAAGTAAAAGGGTGTAAGGCAGAAATAAAAATGTAAGAGAAAGCTATAAGAAGTATATACAATAGAATATTACTTACTGTTTATATTAATAGAGTTAAAAATAAAACATATTATTTACTATTATTTAGTTCTAATTATTATTAGTTAAAGCATGACAGATTATTTACAAACAAGCATAAGCAGTGTAATCAAGAAAGTATAATTAGGTAGTGTCATTCCTGTATCTGTGATGTGTCAGTGTGATATCTAGGTCAAAGGTTAGACTAGCTGCTTTCAGCTTCTCTGTGAGAATTCTGAGAGTTGAAGCTTTTGAAGTAGCTCATGGACACTGTGCATGAGACAGCCCACTTCTCAGATTGTCTCTGTTAACATTTTGGCGAGAAACTTATTAAAAACTAGTGACAAACATTCATTTAGCAGTGTAAATACATCTAAACATGACAAAACCTTCACAATGCATTCTACAGGTTATTACAGACTCTATGTAAGTGAAATCAAGCCCAAAATTATTAATAAGTAACAAAACTCAACATTTTTGTCCCAACTCAACTCCTATGTAAATCTTATTATTTACTGTGTCTATATGAACAAAAGCATTTCTATATATTAATAAAGAAAAGAAAAGAGAGTAGAAAGTAAAAGGGTGTAAGGCAGAAATAAAAAAAAATGTAAGAGAAAGCTATAAGAAGTATATACAATAGAATGTTACTTACTGTTTATATTAATAGAGTTAAAATAAAACATATTATTTACTATTATTTAGTTCTAATTATTATTAGTTAAAGCATGACAGATTATTTACAAACAAGCATAAGCAGTGTAATCAAGAAAGTATAATTAGGAATAGCATTTGAAGAACATATAAACTTTTAAAGGAAAAAAAAATGTATCAAATTACTGACCTTATTTTTCCTCTTCAGAAAGAGAAACAAGTTAAATCACAGCTTGCCATTAAATCTCCAGATATTTTGACTAGTTATGAAACAAAACATTTCTTTGCACACAGAGAATAACTTTGATTAAATCATTTTCAAAATATTTGTTGCTTCTTGGAAATGCAGGAACTATATTTAAAAGGATTAATAATAAAATAAAATGATGAGAGAGAAAAAAAAACATAGTACAAATCATTTGTTTTTTAGTCTCTTCTTCTTCTCTGAAGTCTTCCACGAAGTTTCAGTTGCCAGTCTCTTTAACGAAGGACTAGCCCATTCCATTTCTTCTATTTTTCCAAAATCTTATTTTTTGATAAACAGTAAAGCAGAGTCTAAGTCATCGAAAATTTTAGGACCATCAGGAAGGAAGATTTTAAGCTTGGCAGGAAACAGAAGGTATGTTTTAAACTGTGCTTTTTTAAGCTCCCTTATTAGTGGCAGAAAAACTTTTCTTTTAGCTAATACCATGGAAGAATAGTCATTGTCAAAACGCACAGTTGTTTCATTAATCTTAACAGGAGCTTTAGCCCAAGCAGATTTAAGAACCATCTCTTTATCAAAAGATGATAGAAATCTAACTATAACTGATCTAGGATAGTTTTTGTTAGAGTTAGTATTAGCTATAGATCTATGTGCTCTTTCGATACCAAAAGAGAATGCTTCTGGTAAATCTAAAGTTTTGGGAGCCATGTTGTTAAAAAAGAAGTAATATTGTTACCTTCAATATTTTCTGGCAGTCCAAAAATCCTAATGTTAATGCGCCTAGATCTATTTTCCAGGTCATCCAGCTTTGTTTGTAAATGTGTATTTTGTTTCAGCAGAAACTCAATGTTGATTTCCTCTTCTTGTATTCTGTTTTCCATGTCATTCACAGCTTCTTCTATGCCTGTCATCTGGATCTTCTGTTGTTGCAGGTCCATATGTAACAAGTCTATTTGTTTTGCAGTTTTTCTATGAAAGTGTCTATTTTAGTATCCATTTTATCCATCTTAGCAGTAAGTTGCTGGACTATAATTATCAGAGACTGAAGTTCTTTCTTGATGCTGGAGTCTTGAGAATTTGTCTTACTGGAACTCATTTCAGACTGATAAACTGACAGGAAAATTTCCAAAGTAATTTCTGACAGGAATATTATTAAGATTTCCTTTCTTTTTTAGATATAGTTCAAGAACTATATAAAACAAACATATTTAGAAAGAAAATTACTTAAAAAATTAATTTTTTAAGTAATTAATTCCTGTCAATGTAATGAAATTGGTGGAGCTGAAGAAATCTGCTGCTATCCTGTGTTCATCCTTGGCCACGCCCCCACGGCGGTAGCTTTCTGAATCAATTGAGTGATTAATGGAAAGGGGGGAAAGGCATACAGAAGTCCCCGGGGCCAATCGTGGACTAGAGCATCTCTGGGGGGATGGCCGGGAAGAGAGTGAAGAAGTCGTGGCACTTGCTGTTTTGAGGTGTTGCAAAAAGGTCACAGCAAGGTCGACCCCATCTCTGAAAAATTTCTTCCACTACTGCTTGTTTGAGAGACCACTCATGTGGCATGAGAATGGCTCTGCTCAACCTGTCCGCTATGATGTTTGACTTCCCGGGGATGTGCGTTGCTATCAGAAACCGCTGAGAGGAGATCGCCCACTGCCAGTCTGAGAGCCTCTCGACATAAGGGATAAGACTTGGTTCCGCCCTGCTTGTTGATATACCACGCTACGGACATATTGTCCGTCTGAACTGCAATAGTCCCGATAGGAAGAGAGTCCTGAAGGGCTTGCAACGCTAAAAGTACTGCTCTCATCTCCAAGACATTTATGTGCAGGTGGCACTCGAAAGGTTGCCATGTGCCCTGGACCGTCCTGCCCTGAAAATGCCCCCCCCTCACCCGATCAGGGAGGCATCCATTGTCACCGTGGCGATCGAGGGAGAAGGAACAAATGGTCTGCCCTGAAGGACTTGAGGGGAGACCATCCACCAAGAAAGGTGTTTCTTGTAAGACAGGGTTATTAAAATGTTGTGTAACATTGGAAGTTGTTGAAAGGACCACTGGGAAAACAGCATCCATTGGAGGATCCGCATATGAAAGCGAGCTAGGGGAAGTAGAGTAATGGCTGCTGCCATGAGACCTAATACCTTCAGGATAAACCTGGCTTGGATTTTGTTGTTCTGAAGAAGGATGTGAACATGCCTGTGAATATCTAGAACTCTTTGTTCAGTTAGTTTTGCGGAAAGCCGGACTGTGTCCAAGGTGGCGCCTATGAAGGTAATAGACTGACAAGGCGACAAGGCAGACTTTTCGAAATTTATGGAGATTCCTAGCCCTTTGCAAGTATGAATGGTGTAATCTCTGGAGAGGAGAAGTTGACGCCTGGTGGTGGCAGTGAGGAGCCAGTCGTCTAGGTATGGAAACACCTGGAATCCTTGACGCCTCAGATGAGCCGTAACCGCTGCCATGCATTTGGTGAACACTCGGGGGGGCTGTAGTGAGACCAAAGGGCAGGGCTCTGAACTGATAATGACTGGTTCCCAGCCGGAAGCGGAGAAACCTCCTGGAGTGCCTGTGCATCTTGATGTGGTAGTACACATCCTGAAGTTATACTGAGCACATCCAATCGTCCTGACCCAGAAAGGGTAGAATGGACTGCAGCGTGACCATCCGGAATTTCATTCTTCTTACAGACTTGTTTAGTCTGCTGAGATCCAATATGGGTCTCCAGTCCCCTGTCTTTTTTGGTACCAAAAAGAACTTGGAGTAGATTCCGGATCCTTGTTGGTCTGCTGGGACTGGCTGGATGGCTCTTTTTGTTAGCAGTTTTGATATTTCTAGTACTCCTTGTTCCCTTAGACTGGGTGGAACATCTGGAAGGGGTCCTTTTGGCTGAGTTGGGGTGTGGATAAAGGGAATTTTGTAACCGTCGGATATGATGGACTGTACCCATTTGTCTTGGGTGAGTGAAAGCCAGGCTTCTGGTTACAGTGATAACCTTCCCCCGACTGCCTCCGAAGGCGGACAGTCGGGCAGCTTCTCAGGGATGCTGGAAGGGTTTGTCAGAAAGAGACTCTCTGCTACCCTGATTTTGCGGACCTCCTCTGCCTCTAGGGCGGCATCTGTTATTGTTTCCCCACTGCCTCTAAAGGGGAACTGACCTCTTGCATCAGGCGCGACCTCTTGTGGTTTACGGAACCACATCTTCCCACCCTTCTGACCCTTAGGGTATGGTCTAGACGGGGTGGAAAAACGGACTCCCATGGCAGAGAGAGTCTTACCTTCTTGCTCGCATCTGGTCAAAGTATCCTTCACCTGAGATCCAAACAAAGCTGAACCGTCAAAGGGGGAGTTAGTGAAGGATGCCCTAAAGGGGTCTGCAAAGTTACAAAGCCGCATCCAGGCATGACGCCTTAAGGCAACGCCTGTGCCTGCAGCCCTACTCGCCCCATCGGCCGCATAGGAAATAAGCCGCATGGAGGAGTTGACAATGGAATTCAGGGTTGCCAGCTGGGAATTTATTTTGTCTTGAGACCCCACAGCTGTTGGATCCTGTAAGACCTCAACCATTTGTTTGAGCATGTCTCTTTGAAGGCGGGTGAAGTGGCACAGATAATTCAACGACCGCATGACAAAGGTCGCTGAAGAAAATATCCGCTTGCCGTACCTATCCATAGTCCTAGACTCCTTGTTAGGAGGATGGACAGGTACTGAAGGATCAGCCAGTTCCTTCTTAGTGGCTGCAGCCACCACCATGGCGTCAACCGGGACACCCTTGGCTAAAAACTGTTTGTCCGAAGGGGCTGTTATGAATTTGGAAGGCCTCCGTGGGGTAGGTTCCATCGCATCAGGGGCCGTCCACGCCTTCCGCGCCACCACTTTCATGAGGGGGTCAAAGGGCGGAGTCACCCAGGAGGTGGAAGGCGGGAGCCAAAAGCCTCTAGGTAAACCGACTCATCCTCGGAAGGATTAAGGGTAGACCAGTTCCCTCTCTGCTTCAGGATTTCAAGGATGTCTGAAAAGGAGACATCCTCAGAGGGGGACCATGGGGACCCTTCCGACTCATCCAAGTCGGTATCCAATGTAATGGACTCAGGGGAGTCCACATGCTTCCTCTTATATTTCCTCTTCCAAGGGGGTTCCCCTGACGAATCAGGGGAAACCTCGGAAGAGGAGGATATTCCCAATGGGGAAACCTGAGGCGTTGGATCTCTACAGTCAGGAATGAGAGGGTGGGTAGAGACCGCAGCAGGCACTACAGACGGAGGAGCTGAGGGAGCCAACCGTGGAGCAGGCACAGGGGCCAGCACGCTCCTAATGACTTCAAAGGCCCCCTATCAGGCAGGGTAGAAGGTCCCCACTCCGAAGAGATAAGGACCCCTCCGGGCACCGAGAGGGATGGCTCCGAAGCCGATGTCGGGGATGAACTTACCAGCGCCGAAGCTCCGAGAGGGAGAACGGGGTCGGACAAGGGTCTGATGCCACTCACCCCCTCGGTGCCAATGAGAAATTCCATGCGCCAGGATCCCTGCAAGGATGGGACCATGGAAGAGACCGGAGCCGATGACAGAGCCGAAATATGAGGTATCGGCTCCGATGTGTCGACGGCCACAGCTCCCACAAGCTCTGGCTCCAAACTCAGAGGAAGAGTCGGAGGAGGAATCGAAGCTGGGGTGGGGATAGCCACTGTCTGTTGAGAAGGGCTATGGAGCATTTGGGCTAATGCCTGAGACTTAAGAAGTCTACTAACCACCCTCTCGAGGTCGTGGTCCGAGAGCCTGGAAGACCTGGAGGAATGGGTTCGATGACTCCACTCCGAGAGTAAGGGAGACCACGGAGCCGAGTAAACAGATTCTAAGGACGAAGATCTGGACCTTTTATGGCTAGCAGATAGCACCGACACCACTATCGGTGCCGACTGAGTCCTAGAATCATCGGCTCCGGTTTGAGCCGATGTAGAAGCCTGAATTTGAGGAACGTCGACTCCAGCCGGAGCCGATGATGAAGACTGTGTCTTGGAAACATCGGCTCCAGCCGGAGCCGATGTGACAGCAGTCAGAGCACCACCAGTCGAAGGCTCAGAGCTCGGAGCTGACGGCTTAGATGGCTTCTAAGGCTTCCCCGACGAAGACTTGGTCGGGGAATCTTCAGGCTTTAACAAGCCCCTCAAAATTAACTTATTCCTGCGTTCCTGCAGGACTCTTGGACTGAATGCATGACAGACTGAACAAGAGTCCTGCAGGTGCAGAGGGCCCAGGCAATAAACACAAGAAGTGTGACCGTCTGTCAGCGACATTTTCTGACAGCACGAGTCACACTTCTTGAAGCCTGAGACCCTGGTGTCTTTTGACATCCTAAAGTACAAAAAATACACACACACAGACACCCTTTAAAACAGCAAAGTCAGTCACACAAAAATTAAACTGACAAGTTAAGAGCAGAATAGGCCCAGAGGCCTAACCTTATAACTAAAGGGGGTTAGGAAAAAGATTAAAAGGGACCGGAAGGGGGATTAGCTATGAAGGGAAGCTAATAGGATGGTCGCTAACTAAAAACTAACTAAAAATCTGACTAAAAGATAGAAATTTTAGAATTATAACTTCTAACCTGTAGAGCCGGTAATAAACACACCTCACAGCTGTAAGCGGCAAACGAGATCTGGGTAGTTAGCGCCTAGCATTGTGGGACATAGGGTAGCCTCAAGCCGGTATAAATAGCTCTCGAGCTTTAGTATAGGCCGAGTCAAAGCCGAGGGTCGGCTCTGAACCCATCCAGCAAGAATGAAGGCGAGATTGACAACTTAACATCTGGTGTTTAAGAGCCTTCTCCTTTCAGGTAGTTCTGCATCAACCAGCAAGGTAGACAAGTTGGATTGCAGACACTGCATGGATCTGAGAATGCCAAGTCTGCTACAGGGAATTTTAAGTAGTCCTTTCCTCTTATTTATTTTCTTGTCTGCCAGATCCAAATGTCCCAAAGGAGGTGTTTCAGCACTGCCTTATGTTTTGACTTCTCGGAGCAGCTCAACTTCAGTGACAGTATTGGGGACAGGTCTCTTAGCTGGAATTGAGTCCCTTTATGTCTAAGTAGGCTGCTTCAGGGCAGGCTAGAACACCTTTTTCTCCATCTACACCAACAGATTTTTCACTGAAGTCCTTCCCGTCTCTGCCAGATCCAGGTTTCCTCAGTTCGGATACAATCAGCAGGATCACTTGCACCCAGACAGATCTCCAAAGCCCCTTCAGTGGCTTCATCAACTCTGTTTATCCAGGCCACTGGGCAGCCTAAAAGCTTCGGATGTGGGGCAGCTGATGAGGTCATTTCTTCAGGTGCAGGTACAATTAGGCCTCTTTCCCTCAGCACTGGGATTGCTCCCTGGTACTTAGGCTTTCTCAGCTTGGTTTCCTCCCTCAGGCCTCATGAACCTGAATTCTTCAGGGCTGGCTGTGTTCCCTTCCAGCACATTGGAGCTGACAGCTTGGCTAATTACTCCTCAATTAATAAAGCCTTGGACATCTCAACTCTGATCATGTCGGAGCCCAGCAGACCTCAAGGCCAATGTATTGGCCGGGTGGCTCCTGGTCGTGTTTGATGATTCTGACTTTGGGAGTTATCTCTTCCTCTTGGGGCATCTGTCTTTGATAGCTTCGCTCTGGTCTCAATGTCAGAGCAGACAATGGCTCCACTGGAATACAGAACTTTTTTAGGATGTTTGGGCCCAAGGTCATTCTGCTCTGGTTAGGCCATTGTTGAATCCAGACAGAGAAGACAACATTGGCTCTAAATATATAAACACTGATAAAGTATATACAAGGTATGAATGAGACTTGAATTGTGCAAAATACTTCCTTAGTTTTAAAGGAAAAAGGTGTCTATGGCAGGTACCCATCATTAAGACAACTGTAGCACTTTTAACACAGGGTAATGAATTAACTCCCATTAATAATGTGATACATCGTGGGAATCCTTGATAATATCTAGGAAATGATGGAGGAAAAGGAGCATGAAGCAAGTGGTTTGTAGATGAGAAAACTTCAGTTAGTAATAAAAAAATTAACACGAAATACAAAATACAAAGAGAAATAAGTCATAAACCATACTAATGGAGAAATGGAATAAACAGTAAAGGAAGAAAATGTATGCAGTTAATTCAAGAGTATACAATTTTCAAGTGAGGTGTGCATTAATCAGAATTTAAATTTACAAAACAGGAAGAAGCAGGGGGTAGATTTCAGAAAATTGTAAATGGATTGGGACCAGCAGGCAAGAATATATACCCCATGGTGTTCCTTAGTCCAAGAAGGTTGTATAAGGAAGGCAGAAAAGTTACGTAAATGACTTGTGTAGATTAGAAGCTATGGTGTTACGTGTCTGGGAGCTTTCTATGCTAAGGGGCAAAAGAGATCCTGGGAGACTGAATTTGCAGTCAAGAGGATATTTGTTGGCTGTGTCTGTATTATGTTGGAAGTTTGTGTGTACTTTAGATACTGATGCACTGTTTTTTCTTGTCATACTAGCAGAAATAATACTGCAGGCACTACTCATTTACATGTGCTGACATTGAGTAGTAATGGTAAATTGAGTGCACTGGAGGTTTGATTTCTTAATATGTTTTAAGTACATATTTATTTTTGCACATAACTAAATGTCAGACAGACAAACAGACATATCAGGAACTCAGAAATGAGGCAAAAAGTCTAATCAAACAGGACAAAAATTATTATTTTACTATCCAAAACAAACACCATAACTCCTCCAAAATAATTCTGGACAGCAGTTAACATCAATGCTAATACACACATACTCCATCTTCCACTAACAACCTAGACAGCAGAGCCCCTCAATTTAACAAATACTTCAGTGAAACTATTCTAACTCTCTACAAGTACGCCTCCCACTACCACTCCTATTAACTCTACTTCTGACAAAAATATGAACTCCTCCTCCTTATAATGCATACCTACCAACACAGTAAAGAAACTACCAAAAAAACTGAAACCTACTACCCTAGTGGCAGATAAACTTCCTGCAGAATATCTTAGAATTACAGCTGATGCTGTCTCCATCCCTATATCTATCCTCATTAACCATTCCATTACTGAACAACTAGTTCCATCAATTTGGAAAATTTCATATATTATCCCTTTACACAAAGGTGGCAAGTCAACAGAATTATCCAGTTATCAGCCAATTGCTATACTGCCACCCATATAGAAGATACCGGGATGTATACATATACAAATTATGTACCTCCTATTTACTAACAAATTACTATCCAATACCCAAAATGGGTTCTGAACTTTCTACAGCACCACCTCTGCCCTTATGACTTTCACTGACATAGTTCACCACCACAGAAATAATGGCAAATTTGTCTCTGCTGTTTTCTGTCATCTGTTTCAGTTATGGCTAAGGCTTCTGATATGGTCTCTCATAGCAAGCTCTTGAATGTGCTTACCTAAACCAACTTAACTCAGAATGCTCTAGCAGGCTGTCAAGCAAGCAGTTCAATGGCAAACAAAACTTTCCTTACTACCCATCACCTTACAAATTCCCAAAGGTTCTGTCCTTGGCTCCAGCCTATTTAGTCTCTACTAACAATCTCCATATATCAGCCCTTCATGCATCTTTTGTACAGTATGCCAATAATTCTACACCGATATGTGCACCTTCTACAATCAATAACTCAACAATCTTTCACTGCAGTAGAAGCTTGGCTAACTAATTCTCAACTTATTTTGAACCAAACTTATGCTTTTCTACCCCAACTAGAAATACTACCCTTCCCCCCTTCATCATTTCATCACTAAACAACACCATCACCTCTCCCATATAAAACTTTTAGGTGTAGAATTAACAAACAGTAATTTGAAATTTGAGATCCATATTGCCCAAATCATTAAGAAAGTCCACAAAAAACTAGGCACACTTTATATAAATAAAAATATTTCACTAATAACACAAAAAACACTATAGCTAGAACATATCCTATATCTCAGTTCACTATGCATTGCCAAGTCTCACAAACATTAGGAAATCAGATTTTGACAAATTAGAATCCTGCTATAACAAACTTGCAAAATCTGCAATGGACGCTAGCTCTAGGACACATCATTGAATTGCCCACACAATTGAATTGGCAAGAACTTCCTCAACTAATAACTTACCACCAATTATGCTTGGAACATAAGATCCTGTACCAACCTGAAAAAACACCAGCACTCCAAAACTTATTAACTCCTAACTCTAACAAACATACTTCGCTTGAGTAGCAAATCCCTGTTAAATGTTACCAAAGCTAACAATAAATCAGGCAACTCCCTTTTCTCAAGCTATACAGCTAAAATCTGGAATAGCTTACCATCAGAAATGACATCTTTTACCAATTTATCTCACTACAGAACTCCTTTAAGTCTCACTTAACCAATACATGGCTACGCTCCTGTACAAATCCTGGATAAGAAAAGAATTCCAATACAATGTGCTATTTACTCTAAACACTGGGTAATACTAGTTCCTCACAAATCAGATCACATTTCACCTTTCAACATACATCTGTTCTTATTACAATCTAATGCATGTATTCAAGGACTAAAGTAAAACTATTCTCCTTAAGTTGCAATTATGTTACATAATATCTATACTCTACTGTACCACCTCCTACTAAAAGCTATCAGTGAATGTAGTATACCTATAAAAATTACTCACCCACCAATTCTCATTAATTATACCTAGTTTGCATTCTATAGGTCACTCATTTTCTTGAAAGCTTTCTTCACTTTTTTTTTCAACTAATAATTTTTTCTTTTCCTGTACTAGACTATGCAAAAATGCCATTAATAAGAGTATTTACATGAATATATTTTTATCCAGTGTTACATGTTTCACACAAATGTCAAGTTATGTATATGTAAACCTTGTATATGTAATTATAATCATTCTTCAATGTTATGTCATCCGCTGAAAAAGGATATTTTTCCAGTCTGACTTTCCCGGTAATCAAATATAAAATAAAATAATTTTCAAGGCAGAGTTTTGTGCTGAGATCATAGGTGCAAGAAGCTGCTGAATGTGAGGGTGGTGGAGGACAACAGGGGCACAAAGCAAAAATGGCAGCTATTTATCCATATACTGGTCTCAACTACATAACTGAAGCAGAAAACAGAACCTGAAATATGTGAATGCTTGTCAAAGTATGTAGAGTGTCTGTATTTTTCTATAACCTAATAACAACAGAAAATATTTTTCTCTAGAAAGTAGTATTATTTTTTCTGCTTATGTCATAAGAACACACCAGTGAGGTTGAAAAAATACAAACTATATACTTTTTTGAAATAAAGAGCAAAACCAGAACATCTAAATTACTACACAAGATTACTAGTTGCACCTGGCAGAAAAGGACCATTTCTCTTTAGCAATACAAAATATTTCAACAATCTCTTCAAAATGCTACTATATTATGATTTAAAGCTACAAAATAGTGCTAGTGCATCAACAAGTAGCATCCTCACCTTTGGTGCAAAAGGCTGTAGGTTATATTCCCACACCAGCTGGATCAATTGACGACAATGCAGGGAAGCATAAAGGGGGTGCTGCTTTCCTCAATGTGCCATTCTTTGGATGAGATGATAAACTGAGGCCTCATTTTCTTGAGTTGGTGGTAGCTCAAGTGGATGTAAAAGATCCTATGGCACCTATCAAAAACAGTAAGGAAGTTTCCCAGTGCCATGGCCAATTTTCTGTGGTATGGTAAAACTACCTCATGTCTCCATTGAAAAAGAGTTTACTAGCCTAGTGGGACTAAGGTGGTCAACAAATGATAAATAAAATAAACAAAAATGCACATTGATGGTGGTTCAAGCTGTAAAGACACGCATATGATTTTGCCTTAAAATTAAGTTTACTCAAATTAGTCTAAACAGGAGTGGGGATACAAATTCATTAACAAAAAGTGATGTGCTGGCATCTCAGTAAAGTATTTAAAGCCATTGTTATACTTAGAGTACTGAGCATAAGCTCATTATAACACCCATAATGAAAACAGTACAACATAAAATGCTAAACTGTGGCTCTAAGGGCTCATGAGCTAAAGCCACTGGAACCAGTCGTTGACAGTTTACATTTCTGTCTTCCTTTGAGATTTCATAACAGAACTTTCCAGAAACAACGAGTATATGTTTGGTTATGAAAAACAGTTAAAAGTGTAGCTCTAATATCAGATCTTCATAGTGCAGCACACCTCTATATTTCACTGTACTGCTTTAAGCTGCTTGAAAGCATGACATTGTTGCCACAGCACAAGCAAGTGAAAAATATTTTTTTTCTGATGAAATGTAGAGTTTTACATTAAATGTGCTGACAACTCAGGAAAGAAGCACCTTAAGCCATTATTTTGCTTATTGTACGGAGTAGAAATTTACACAACACCCACAGTGGAAAACAGAGTACAGTGCAAATGATCTATAACAGCCACTTGATTTCATATATCAGTTACCCCCACAGTCCATTTGTCCAGAGGTCAAATAGCATTCATCACAGTGGCAAACTGTTACAGAAAGATCCCTGTGAAACACTGATTTACCAGCTATGAGAAATATATATATATATATATATATATATATATATATATATATATATATATATATATATATATGTGTGTGTGTGTGTGTGTGTGATTTATTTTACATATGACAGGCTATATGACAGTTCACAAATACAGTTCCCAATAAAAATCAAGGATGTCTAATAAGGCACTGGTACAAAGCACAATGTCCCAATGGAATTTCCAACTTCTTAGAGGGTACACTACCCGTGACTGTGAAGAAATCACAAATATAATGGCCATACAGCACTTTAACAGATGCTGTACCCCCAATAAACCATATCAATAATCAAACAGAAGTGATCCTGTAACTGCAGTTTGCCTTTGTAAACCACTTGCTCCCAGCCTTTTATGTAGGTGTGTCTAAGAGGGCACACTTCAGTTACTTGGAAACAATTTACAATAATGAAAAAATAAATCATTATCAACCTCCCTCTTCCCATTTTCTAAATGGGGTTAGGGTGTGGTATCAACCGTCTGCAATGCACTTAATTCAGTGCTACCTTCTTGGACAGTCATGGCCAACTGTCGCAGGTCTTCTCTCTCATAATCCATCTATCTCTATGCTAGACACCCTCATTTCATCTGGCATTCTTACTGTCTGTCCCAAATTTTCTACACCAGATTGTCTTCTGCTTTCCTACAGGTGGTTGAACCACACCTGTTCTCTGACTTTCTCTGCAATTAGAACTCTCAGTTCTTTGTCACAAAGTGCACATCCTACCACCCATTTCAGGCAGTTTATCTCCATCACCTCTAGCTTCCTCAACTGCTCTGCCTTCACCGCCCAGGTTGTTCTTACAATACACTAGTACAGGTCACACCACTGTTTTGTACACATTACTCTTCATCTTCTTTAGCATTCTTCTGTCTGCTACCACTGACATTCTGTGCCAGTTGGAGACAGCCCCTCTGATTCTAGCTTTGGCCACCATATTCAGACTTCCCTTCTCTTCAGCAACCCCTCCCAGATACATCAAGCTCTTAACTGTTACACTACTTTCCTTTTATCTCAATTCTCAGCTTATTATGATTTCTTGCATTTAATGTCATTACAACTGACTAATCTGTATTCAGTTTCATCCCATGTGCCTTCAGTTTTCCATTCCATTTCCCTATCCTTTGCTGAATTTCTTGCTCAGGATCTGCCTGTAATGCCACATAATCTGCATACAGCTACTTTGTTGATCTGTCCCCTCCAAACTGTTAGCTAATATAGTCCTGCACTAGTATAAACATCAGTGAGCACACAGCTGAACCCTGATGCAGACCACCACCCACTGAGAACCCCTCTGAGAGACTAACACTGTACTTGAATCACTGGGTCTTACTACACGGCCTGCACTAATTCTACCCATATTTCTGGGACTTCAAACTACCATAGGACTGCCCAAATCAGATTTCTTGGGACTTTGTCATATGCTTTCTCCAAGTCAAGAAATGCCCAGTTGGATTCTTTCCTCACCTCTAACTTCTTCTCAATTATCTGTCTCACTGTAAACATCAGCTCAGTTGTTATGTATCCTGATCTGAATCTGAACACCCATCTTACTTTTGAGAAATAATCAATCACCCTCTACAGAACTTTCATGCAGTGTGACAGGAGTTTGATACCTCTATACTGCCCACAGTGATGGATTCCCCCTTTGTTCTTGTACAATGGCACAAATATGCTTATTTTCCAGTCATCTGGGATACACCTTTCTCTCTATACTGGTATGAGTATACTCAGGAGTCATTTCTAGCCTAGTTCACCAAACATATTGATCATATCTGCTGTAACCTCATCTGTGCCTGCTGCTTTCCTTGACTTCCTTTTCCTTACTGCAGTACTTAGTAGTGCTAGGGTGGGCTTCTCCGCTTCTTTCATCATAGGCTGCATCTGGGGCAGTACAGCTTCTGTGGGGTTATCTTCTTTCAGAAGCTGCTGGAAGTATGCCTTCCATCCACCTTAGATGTGCTGTAGACTTGTGAGCATGTTGTTGCTGGCATCCTTTATGAAGG
Organism: Protopterus annectens; assembly: GCF_019279795.1. Classification (NCBI taxonomy): domain Eukaryota; kingdom Metazoa; phylum Chordata; order Ceratodontiformes; family Protopteridae; genus Protopterus; species Protopterus annectens. Next base: position 982,172,568 of record NC_056728.1, on the reverse strand, counting down.
GATTGTCTTCCTTATCTTTCTGTCTTTGCTTCTCTCGAAATTTTCACTTTTTTTTTTTCCTGATGGAGAAGGTGTGCAGAGAAGGATGCTGTCATAGCCTCAAGCACCAAGTCCTGAAGATATTTGCTTTCTAAGTAAGTCCAAATGGAATTAATGTCAATTTCTGGAAGTACTAGGAGTGAATGACCAGAAGATACTCTTAGCATTAATGTCATGTTTGATCCCTAAGCAAAAAAGGCAACTCAGCTGGAATTCTTTGTATCATATTTGTCACCCACAATCACACTTAGCTTTTTACTAACAAATATAAAAACTTTGTACAAAGAGAGGAATGGTCACTAACGGGGTATTATCTGCCCAAAAACTTTGTGCTAAATCTGTCCTGTATGGATGCCAAGATAAAATGCTGATGAACACCTGGACATATGGTCTAGGAGCAATTAAGCTCTGATTTTTGGAATGTCTGTACATCATCATCAATCAACTCCCTTTTTTTCTACTTGCCTGACTGTCGCATATCTCTCACATAATCCATCCACCTCTTTGCTGGATGCCCTCATTTCTTCTTGACTTATTCCTGTCTGCCTTCACATTCAGACTTCCTTTCTCCTCAGCCACCCGTTCCAGATACTTAAAGCTGTTAACCTGTTCCACTATCTTCCCTTCTATCTTAGTTCTCAGTGTCTTCTGATTTCCCCCATTTGCTGCCATTACCACGGTCTTATCTGTATTCAGCTTCATTCCATGTGCCTTCAGTTTTGCATTCCCTTCTTGTCCATACATCCCTCTTATACTATTACATTTGCTTAAGAAAAAGGAGGATGTATGGTACATGAGGAAGCTGCCTTTGCTTTTCAGACTATCTGGATGTATGGCTATCCTGGGGAATAAATCCCCATTTGTAATAAAAGTAACAGTGATCTTATGAAGATCATGGGAAGGCAGTGGCAGCTGCCTTTACTGCAGCAGTTGTACTGACTGGATTTCACATTTACTGCTGTTTAAATAGAAGTAGATGTGTAATTTGTTTTTGTGGTACACACCGAAATGTAGTTTTAAAAGTAATGTTATTACCAATTAGTTATTAACATATACACCTAAGAGAAATTATATGCAGTGCATGCAGTGTGGCGATTATGCTCCAATAATCAGAAAAAGATAAATCAGTTAAGAGTTGGTATAGCTGGAGACCTTATCCTAACTCATTCATGCCAACAGAGATCAGGAACTTTGCACTTTAACTTCCAATGGGCGGAGCAAAGCCTTTTGACAGAATCAAGTTATGTCCTCACATTTCAAACAAATGTTCATATCTCTGGAACCATAGGGGTTATGAAAGAAGTATAAATGGCAAACCTTTCAGCACAAACTATTTTATGGTGGTAAGTATTCTTTAGGTTCTAGGTCTAAAACTGGATTTTATAAGTCACAGTTAACACAGCAAATATTAAGTTTGTAATATTTTGTAAACTTACCATATCTCAGCAACCACTCAAGTTACACGCATACTGTCAGCAGCATTTTATTCATCTAGCTGAGAGCTTTCATAAGAGGCTAAGGAGTTCTGTCTATGTTATTTGGTTGTTGAGATATTTAGAAAAAATTAATTTCTGTAGATATAATTTTCAAATATTGTAAAAGCAGTTAATATTCCTTTACTTGCCTTAATGCAGTTGAATTTGCTATTACGTAAGCTTTAAAATGAATTTTTTTTAAAACCTTGTACGTAGCATGGTTTTGGAATTATTGATGCAAATATGAACAAGCAACGAGTTAACAAATGTTAAGCACCTCCAACTTTAACTTGTTACGGTCAAGTTTCATGGTAGGCAGACAATTCTGCCTGTACTTACCAGCAAATAAATAAAGATTTGTTTCTCCCTGCTGTCTGTGCCTGTAATGAGTCTCTGACTTCCTCTTTATAGGTTCAAAAAGTTGCTAAAACAACAGGATTTGTGTTAGCCTGCATTTTCTGAAGGATACAAAGTCTGAAACCCCAATGTATGTCAGTATTTAAAGACTACAGTCCTCTGTGATTTGCCTGAAAACAGCCAATATTTAAAAAAATGGACCACACATATAAGGAAAAACTCAACATTCCATGAAAATCTGGACAACTGCCAGGCAGAGAAGGTGAGTACAAACATAAGAAACTGACTTACACTGTCTTTCTGACAGGGCTCCCTTTATAGCTTTGAAAGCAGACAAGCCACTTAGCACTTTTTTTTTTTTGTAACCTGTAGTAGTACATGGAGCAGATACCACTCCATGCACTACAAAGAATTACAACCCTTATTTATGAGTTCCCAACATTAGAGCCAAGATTCACCTTTCAAGCTTTGCTCACGAGGTGAATTTCTCGGCATCCATGTCTAGAACACATAATAAGTAGGTTATGATTGGCAACGTGATCATAATCACAGATTACAGATCTGAAGTATTTTTGCAATCATTATTGATTTGTTTACTTGAGTATGTGACTGTGTAGCCCACACTTGTACTTAATAGTTGGAAAGTCAACTAATGTAGACATGCTGATGCACACACACACACACATATATATATATATATATATATATATATATATATATATATATATATATATATATATATACACACATATACATATACACACACACACACACAAAGAGATCTCTGAATGGTGACTGCAGCCATGGGATATCACTCTGCAGAAGAAGAGTTCCCTCCTAGGCCTAAACAGGTAAATCAGACATCTTGTAAAGTCTTCTAAAGCAAATTACAAAACTTAAATCGCATCCCAAGCCAGGGATAATCATAAAGCATTCTTTAACTATGTCCGAAGTCTAAAAGGGAATGTCCAGCTATGTGCCAAACTGGCTGTAGATAGGATCACTCATACTACACCAGAAAATATTGCCAAACTGCTAGCTGACAGATTCAGTGCAGATTTCACCCCCTTATCCCCACCTACATCTCAAAGCATAACTGACACCAGCTCTCTGTCTAGTATCTTTAGAGAAAAGTTTATCTCTGTGCTCACCAAGGCCAAAAGAATGGCCTTAATGGGACCAGAAAATATCCCAGGTTGTTTACTAAACAATCTAAAACAAGACCTAGTGGATATACTTGGAATTCTCTTTAATCATAGCTTAAGAACTGGCTATGTTCCTGCAGAATGAAGTACAGCATCACTAATCCTCCTGAACAAAGGGAGGCCATCAACTGACCCTGGGAACTACAGACCCATAAGTCTAACCAGCCTCATCTGCAAGGCCATAGAAAGAATTACCATGGACCTCATCAACAAGGACATAAGTGACCTCCAAATGCTGGACACCAACCCAGTTTGGCTTCGTTAAGGGTAGATCATGCTTCTTAAACCTCATAGACTTCTTTGAGAATATCACCAATGCCATGGACAAAGGTAAGACAATGCTCATTGCCTATCTCAACCTTGCCAAGGTTTTCAACACAATTCGCCACTCTGGTATCATCGAGAAACTCTCCCAGATAGGATTTAACCCTTACGTTACTAGATGGGTAGCCAGCTGGGTCACTGACAGAACATAATCTGACAAAATTGGTGACTCCGCCTCCACCAGTAGACCTGTCACCAGTGGAGTACCAACGGGGTCTGTGCTGGGCCACTTTCTGTTTGGCATCTATTTCTCAGAAGTCCAGGCCACAGTAGACCATCTTTAGCTCACCACGTTTGCTGATGATTGCAAACTAGGAGCAATCTTGAGTCCCCCAAATATGTCAACATTTCACAAGAAGGGTTATCACAAACAAATGATTGGTGCCAAAGCCATGGTCTAAAACTAAATGCAAAAAATGCATTTTTATGCCCTGAGTTCCAGCCCGGTGGTGCAAGACTTGGAAGCACAGGTTGATAGCAATCTGAACTTTGACCACCAAGTTTCCACAGTGGTAAGGAAAGCCTTCTACTTAACACACCTCAAAAAGCAAGAGCATAGCATCCAGGTCAAGGGATGTTATAACTCCACTGTACTCGACCCTTATCAGACCACTGGAGTATAATGCATCCTTTTGCAAGTATCTTACCGGACACCTGCAGCAGCTGATAGACCTCAGAGGTTTCTCACCAAGAAAATACAGGGACTCCAAACCATGGCCTACATGGACAGGCTGAAAGCCCTGTCACCTTACTTTGTATCTTTTAGGCTGCTGAGAGGTGACTTGTGCCTGGCCTACAGGGCAGTATCCAGCCCTGCTCTAATGGAAATGCTACACATCCACAAGTCAAATGGATCAAGAGTCACTCACTCTAGGGATCACAACCTAGGCTGTGACATTAACAGATCACGCTGGAGAAACAAACATGTCTCCCAGAGACTTACGCTTCTCTGGAATAGAATCCCTATTCACGTAAAACAGAGCTCCTCATGGACCCTATTCAAATGCAACCTAGATAATTGGATGGGAGACTGCAAATTTGCCCCTGGGGTGGCACTCATGTCCCTCATGGACAAGGATAGCCGTGTTGATCACAGACCCGCTCTGTCCATAAATTCATTCTGTGAACTACCCAAAAAAGAACAAATAAGAATACTCTAGGTCCACTACCTATGAAATTGGCTTGCTTTTTGTAAAGAAAGTTATGGCAAATCTGGATAAGATTTTAAAGAGCAAAAAAAAATCATATTGTTAACAAAGGTCCACATATTCAAAGCTATGGTTTTCAAAGTAGTAACATATGGTAGTGACATATGGACTAAAAACACAGCTATGGATGAAAAATTGACATTTCTGAACTCCGGTGTTGGAGACGTTTGAGAATTCCATGGACTGCTCAAACCAGGCAATACTCAAGGAAATAAATCCAAGCTGCTCAATGAAAAGTCTAATAGTAAAACTATAACTTTGGTCACATAAGACAAAAACGGTTCACTAGAGAGAACAACGATGTTTTAAGTATATTTCCTGCATTTTATTGTGGTTTTATAATTTGTACTGATTCCTCAGATCTAGCTCTGTTGAAACTGTCTTGTGTGTGTGTCTGAAGCTCTGCACTAGTTGTTAAACTGCTCTGAAATTCCTTTAAGTGTTAATTAGCTTGGGGGGTTTCTGATAACATTAAAACCTGTGTTGGTTACATCTCTTGTAATCATTTTAAATAGAGTTGCTTGCTACTGAGATTTGTCTGCATACATCAACTGGACATAAGCTGATTTAAGTATATTTCCTGCATTTTATTGTGGTTTTATAATTTGTACTGATTCCTCAGATCTAGCTTTGTTGAAACTGTCTTGTGTGTGTGTCTGAAGCTCTGCACTAGTTGTTAAACTGCTCTGAAATTCCTTTAAGTGTTAATTAGCTTGGGGGGTTTCTGATAACATTAAAACCTGTGTTGGTTACATCTCTTGTAATTATTTTAAATAGAGTTGCTTGCTACTGAGATTTGTCTGCATACATCAACTGGACATAAGCTGATTTAAGTATATTTCCTGCATTTTATTGTGGTTTTATAATTTGTACTGATTCCTCAGATCTAGCTCTGTTGAAACTGTCTTGTGTGTATGTCTGAAGCTCTGCACTAGTTGTTAAACTGCTCTGAAATTCCTTTAAGTGTTAATTAGCTTGGGGGGTTTCTGATAACATTAAAACCTGTGTTGGTTACATCTCTTGTAATCATTTTAAATAGAGTTGCTTGCTACTGAGATTTGTCTGCATACATCAACTGGACATAAGCTGATTTAAGTATATTTCCTGCATTTTATTGTGGTTTTATAATTTGTACTGATTCCTCAGATCTAGCTCTGTTGAAACTGTCTTCCCTTGGTTGTAGTTTAAATTTGGTGGCTTTCGCAGTGCCCGCCCCACTGTAGTTTTGATCTAGGACACTCCCCCAGTCCCATCTCTTTCCGCATTCTATCTAATAAACCCTTTCTGCACTTGCTTTTAGTCCTTTTTAATTTAATTACATTTTTTTTCATACTGTGTGTGGACTAATATTGCTACATACTCAAGTGTGCCAGCTTGCACTGCATGTGAATTGTTTTTATAGCATTTACTGTCTGTTTTTTTCCTTGTCTCTGTAAAAAAAAAAAAAAAAATCTCTTGTTTTCCTGCCTTACTGAACTAGAGTAGTCCAGTTTCAGAGTTGCTGATCCCTGGGCTTTGTTTTTAGTTCCTGTTACTGATCCATTGCCTTATTAGGAAGGAGGGAAGTTTCTTTGCTTACCAGTGGGAGTGGGAAGCACTGAGCAGCCTTTTTGTCCGATTTGGTGAAGTTTCAGCCAGAAACTAGTAGTCCATTGGTCGTTTTGGGCCAATTCCTAGCTCCTTTCAGTCCCCTGCTGTAAAACACACTAAACGTGCGTTTTCCAGCTTGTACCAACTCAGCACAGATCCTCGTGGTGGCCTGCAGAGTGATCCAAGCAGCAGAGAGCTAAAAGAGTGACTTTCTACCAGATATAAGTATTTTTTGTGGCTTTCCCACTGTTATTAAGCTAGCGACTGCATTTCGCCTGTTTTACTGCTACTTTAAGTGATTTCTGCATTTTACACTGTTTATTGCACTTTAAGTTACTAATTGTTGCAAATTGTTTCTGTAGGCTATACACTAAAGTGCGCTAGCCGATTTACAGCATTTATAGCATTTACTGTCTGTTTTTTTCCTTGTCTCTGTAAAAACAAAAAAAAAAAAAAATCTCTTGTTTTCCGCCTTACTGAACTAGAGTAGTCCAGTTTCAGAGTTGCTGATCCCTGGGCTTTGTTTTTAGTTCCTGTTACTGATCCATTGCCTTATTAGGAAGGAGGGAAGTTTCTTTGCTTACCAGTGGGAGTGGGAAGCACTGAGCAGCCTTTTTGTCCGAATTGGTGAAGTTTCAGCCAGAAACTAGTAGTCCATTGGTCGTTTTGGGCCAATTCCTAGCTCCTTTCAGCCCCCTGCTATAAAACACGCTAAACGCGCGTTTTCCAGCTTGTACCAACTCAGCACAGATCCTCGTGGTGGCCTGCAGAGTGATCCAAGCAGCAGAGAGCTAAAAGAGTGACTTTCTACCAGATATAAGTATTTTTTGTGGCTTTCCCACTGTTATAAACTAGCGACTGCATTTCGCCTGTTTTACTGCTACTTTAAGTGATTTCTGCATTTTACACTGTTTATTGCACTTTAAGTTACTAATTGTTGCAAATTGTTTCTGTAGGCTACACAATAAAGTGCGCTAGCCGATTTACAGCATTTATAGAATTTACTGTCTGTTTTTTTCCTTGTCTCTGTAAGAAAACAAAAAAATCTCTTGTTTTCCCGCCTTACTGAACTAGAGTAGTCCAGTTTCAGAGTTGCTGATCCCTGGGCTTTGTTTTTAGTTCCTGTTACTGATCCATTGCCTTATTAGGAAGGAGGGAAGTTTCTTTGCTTACCAGTGGGAGTGGGAAGCACTGAGCAGCCTTTTTGTCCGATTTGGTGAAGTTTCAGCCAGAAACTAGTAGTCCATTGGTCGTTTTGGGCCAGTTCCTAGCTCCTTTCAGCCCCCTGCTATAAAACACGCTAAACGCGTTTTCCAGCTTGTACCAACTCAGCACAGATCCTCGTGGTGGCCTGCAGAGTGATCCAAGCAGCAGAGAGCTAAAAGAGTGACTTTCTACCAGATATAAGTATTTTTGTGGCTTTCCCACTGTTATTAAGCTAGCGACTGCATTTCGCCTGTTTTACTGCTACTTTAAGTGATTTCTGCATTTTACACTGTTTATTGCACTTTAAGTTACTAATTGTTGCAAATTGTTTCTGTAGGCTACACACTAAAGTCGCTAGCCGATTTACAGCATTTATAGCATTTACTGTCTGTTTTTCCTTGTCTCTGTAATAAAACAAAAAATCTCTTGTTTTCCGCCTTACTGAACTAGAGTAGTCCAGTTTCAGAGTTGCTGATCCCTGGGCTTTGTTTTTAGTTCCTGTTACTGATCCATTGCCTTATTAGGAAGGAGGGAAGTTTCTTTGCTTACCAGTGGGAGTGGGAAGCACTGAGCGGCCTTTTTGTCCGATTTGGTGAAGTTTCAGCCAGAAACTAGTAGTCCATTGGTCGTTTTGGGCCAATTCCTAGCTCCCTTCAGCCCCCTGCTATAAAACACGCTAAACGCGCGTTAACGCGATTTAGAGCGGAGTTGCCACTGTTGCACACAAGAGCAGCGGCGGTTAAACAAGGTTAAACTATTCGGGCCATCTAAATTCCAGTCTTCAAATTTTCCCTTAGAACTACCTTCCTCGAGCTGTACTGCTGATCTAACCAGCATATCCTATAACTAAAAAGTTCATCTCTACTTGATTCCCAAGTAGACTATTCTCTATCTGTAAAGCCTAGCACTTACTCCTACAGTACTTGCACCTTGATAAAGCACTCTTATTATAGATAGTACCCCACCAGCCTAAAACCCACTTTCCCCGGAGTCCTTTGAAAGTCTCTTTATCTACTACTTCTAGTATGTCAAGGGATCAGTTGCTAGTGTCCTCTCCAGCTCAACTGGTGAACCTGGGAATATTGAGGCAATGTTACAATTGCCTCATGTACACAGACAATCCTCTCCTTCTCCCACAAAACACAAATACATGCGAGAGATGCAACTATACGGCCAAACTGAAGGCTGAGCTCTCTCGACATAGGACTGGCAAGACCAGACAGGAGGAGAAGGTAACCACACACAATGCATACCCAGTCACACATGGTACCATCACAACTTCAAATCATACACATACTCACACAAAGACATACTCGGAGGCTCTGATCAAAAATTTACCAAAACAGCAGAGGCCACCAAAGCAGACACCCAAACAACTACCACCTCACGACCCAACACATGCAACACATAGACCACACAGTCAGAGTGTCAAACAGTCACAGCCCTTAAGGCCAAACAAAATGCCAGACACACTTGTCATTGGTGATTCCATAGTCAGACACACTGACGTCCCGCTCACCAGACTGAGTAAGGAGAAGGTCACAGTAAGCTGCCTGTCGGGCGCTAGAATCCACCACATAACGCAAGCACTCAGGTCTCTCAACAGCAGGTACAAGTACGATTCAGTCATTGTCCACGCTGGTGTCAACGACCTGAGACGTACCTCCTTGGACTACATGAAAAGGAACATCGAGGAGCTCTCTGATTATATAGCCCAGGCAGGTATGACCCTAACCTGACCTAGAATGATGCCACAATACAGTGATAAGATGATCAGCTTTAATAATTGGCTTAAATTCTGGTGTCATTCAAAGGGGATCCAATGTCTGTCTGCCTGGGATGACATGCTGGACAAGCCACGCTGCTTCGCAAGGGACGGCTTGCACCTGTCACCCCTGTGCTTCCGGATATTGACAAAGGCTCTTGCACCCCCATAGTGCCTTTTTTAGGCAAGGCTCAAATTCTAAACCTACCACCCTAGAACACCAAAAAGGAAAAAAACTAAGGGTAATGCTGCTCAATGCCAGAAGTCTAAATCTCAAGATGCACGCACTCGAGGCCCTTCTCAATATGGAAAACATCGATGTCTGTGCTGTGACAGAAACCTGGTTCAAGGCTCCTGAGAGCACCCCAGCACTAACAGGTTTTACCTCATATCATGCGTTTCGGCCCCAAAATCCGGACAACACCAAGAAAGGAGGGGGGGTGTCCATATTCATAAAGGACACCCACACCTCAAGGTTGGTGGCAACGCACGATGCATCGGAGACCATCCAGGTGCAATTAACCATAGGCAAGACTGCTCTGCAATTTGTAGCATGTTACAGGCCACCCTCTCAAACTCAGGAACCTCACATGGCCTTCCTGAAAACATTGGAGGGGATAAATGTATCTCCAAACACCATCATACTAGGTGACTTCAACTACCCTAATATAGACTGGGAACACTACTCAAGCCCGAACACTCTAACCCAAAGATTCCTGGAGTTCATAAACTCAAATGCCATGGAACAACTAGTCACCATCCCCACAAGAGGAGAAAACATACTTGATCTCATCATCACGAACATGGGATCAAAATGTTCAACACCGAAGTATACCCCTCACTGGTGAGATCAGATCATAAACTAATCTCGCTGGAGGTCCTCATCCCGCCCCACCTGAAACAAAAAGACCACAGTGAAAAACTTCTCAAAAGCTGATTTCACACTTCTAAAAACTAGTGTGGTCTCCTTTAAGGCCCCTGAGCCAGTGGTAAACATTACTCAAACCGCTGAATCACTTACAAATGCCTTCTACCAGCACCTACAGGACTGCATGGATCAGGCAATCCCAAACAAAACTAAGACTCTCTGTACCAAAGGCAAGCATCCAGTCTGGTGGACCCCAGCCATAAACAAGCTCTACAACAAAAGGAGGAAGCTACTACAAGATAGAGCAAAATCCTTGAAAGGTAAGACACCTTTGATCATTATAAGTAAAAAACTAAGAGCTCTCATAAAATCATCCAAGGCAAATTTTGAGAGAAAAATCGCCAAGGACTCTAAAGACAATCATAAGGCCTTCTTTAGCTATGTTAGAAACCTAGGAGGAAACTCCCAGATATGCTCAGAATTAGTTCAAAATGATGTGAAAATTACTGAACCTACACACATTGCCAACATACTGGCTGACAGGTTCAGTGCAAACTTCTCCCCTCCCCAAAGGAGAGATATCTATTCCAGAGGATTGTAGCCCCCAAACATCTCCAACGCCCAGGTGAGAACTGCCCTCACTAAGGCAAAAAACACAGCATCCATGGGACTGGATGGTGTCCCCGGCTGTGTGCTTCACGAACTCAACGAGGAATTAAACCCACAGTTAGGACAGCTGTTTAATCTTAGCCTCACCTCAGGATACGTACCCAAGGAGTGGCGACGGTGACTGTGGTCCCACTTCATAAGGGCGGTGCCTCCACAGACCCTGGAAATTACCGCCCCATTAGCTTGACAAGCCTTATCTGCAAAGCCATGGAGAGGATCATAATGGAACTCATAAATAAAGACATAGGGAACTTGCAGACTTTGTATCCAACCCAGTTTGGCTTTGTCAAAGGCAGATCCTGCCTCTTAAACTTGGTTGACTTTTTCGAGACAGTCACCAAGGCCATTGATGAGGAAAGGCAGTCCATACAGCCTACCTCGACCTGGCAAAGGCCTTCGACACAATACCCCACTCAGGTATCATCGAAAAACTCATCAGCTTGAATGTAAACCCATACATCACAAGATGGGTTGCGAACTGGCTAAGTGACAGAACCCACAGGGTCAGAGTTGCTGGAGCCATGTCAGACTCAAAGCCTGTCACAAGTGGTGTCCCACAGAGCTCAGTCCTGGGTCCACTCTTGTTCGGCATCTACTTTTCTGAAGTACAAGCAAACACAGGAGGGTTATGGCTGACAAAGTTTGCAGATGACTGCAAACTGGGCGCCACAGTCGAAAACACATCTGACACAGATATCCTCAGAAGGGCCTCACAGAAACGGATAACTGGTGCCAGAGCCATGGCCTGAAGTTAAACGCCAAAAAATGCATAGTCATACCCTTCGGGAAAAACAAAGTTACCCATAGCTACCATATAGGTGGCAATCCACTGAGCACAGAAAAAGTCATCAGGGATCTGGGGACCCAGGTTGACAGTAGCCTTTCGTTTGACACTCATGTTGCTAAAGTAGTTAGGAAAACCTTCTATATCGCCCACCTGATCATGAAGGGATTCACATCTAGATCAAGGGAGGTCATCGTCCCCCTGTACTCATCACTCATTAGATCTATGATTGAGTACAATGCCCCGTTCGGAATGTATCTGACCAGACACCTGCTGCAGCTTGAAAGGACCCAAAAGTTCCTCACCAAAAGGATAAAGGGTCTCAAAAATATGTCTTATGCTGCCCGACTGAAAGAACTTCAGCTCTATTCAGTCTCATACCGCTTGCTCAGAGGTGACCTGTGCCTGACATATAAGGCCATGTCAAACCCAGATTTGATGAATATGCTTCACCTCAAAAAATCTAGATCCTTCAGAACCACAAGGGCGGGAGACTTAAACCTTGACACGGTTATAAATAGAACGTGCTGGAGGGACAGATTCATCACCCAGAGACTCCCTATGCTGTGGAACAAAATCCCGGTACATGTGAGGCAGAGCACCTCGCTGGCCTTGTTCAAGAGGAATCTTGACCAATGGATTGGGAGATCGCAGATATACCCCAGGGATTACTTCAGTGTCACTGCTTGACAGAGGCACAGCAAAATGATAGCCATAGTTTTTATTCAAACTAAAGGGGTGGCGAAAGCCACATAACTATGGGCTAGGCTTATAAATGCCCTTGGGCAGATAGCCTAGTATGAACCTATGAAAAAGATCAAAGGGAAAAAAAGAAGGGCCAGCAGAGACTAAAGTAGATGGACAGCCTGAATGAAGTAATGAATATGAATTTATAAGAACTTAATGATTCTTGACAGACAGGCCTGGAGTGCTATTGTCCTTGAAATCACAAAGACTCATATTCGCTGTATGACTCAAAAACAGCAATAAACACATACACAGACACACACATATAATGTATGTATGTGTGTGTGTCTGTGTGTGTATGAATGTATGTGTATATGTATAGGTGTATGTCTCTCTCTCTCTCTCTCTATATATATATATATATATATATATATGTGGTTCTACTTCATAAGATCAAAAACCGATTTAACCCGAATCACTAAATGGTTTGACGACTTCTCTGAAAACTCAAATGAATGAACACTCGGATCACTGATTAGAAACTTCAGGAAAGTAACAGTGTGTCCAGCACCACAAAAACATCAAACCAAACCAAATTAAAACCACCCATGTGGTGGGCGAAGTCCTCTACACCTCCATAACTAAATATACCAACTCTGAGAAAACACTATAATGTGGAAAGGAGCAAAGTTCACCATGGTGGTCAGGTGGTTCCTTTCCTACAATAACTTTCCGGTCATCCGAGTGTTCATTAAATTGAGGTTTTGGCAAAGTCATCTTCTTTAGAGATTCGGGTAAGTGGCTTTTCATTCTTTTGAAGGAGATCCGTTATATACAGTGTGCATATGTACATATATATAGATATATATATATATATATATATATATTATATATATATATATATATATATATATATATATACATATATATATAATATATACATGCACACGCACATACAGCTAAAACTGGTACAAAACTGTTTGGGTCTGACATGAACTCATCCTTTGCAACATGGTATTACTTCCACAGATCAAAGATATAACAACATGCTAATGTTTTGTTTAAAATTATTGACAGGTTATTTATTATTCTTTATAGGAAACAGATCATGATTTCAGTGTATGTGGCAAAAGTATTTGAGTTTTAATTTTACAAACGGACCTTCAACTAAAGAGTTTGGACTTATTTCTTTAAGTCTTGACTGGCACAATCTCATGAACTTATTCAATTTTACTTGTGCCAGTACTTATCATATCATAATTATGTAAAATATGGCTTCCATTGCCTCTACAGCACTCTGACAAGCCTTTGTTTATTGTGAAATTTGCACGTTTTCTTCAAGAACATTTGCAATGACCTGCCTTTGGGTGATGACTTTACTGTTTATTAATAACATTACATTCAAAGTTTTCCCTTTCAGTCTTCTGTCATAATTAAACATCTTTATTATTGTTTTCACCCTTTGAGATCAAGCAGAGTTACAGATGTGGAAGGTTTGATAAAGAACGTTAGAAGCTCCTGTACTTTACACAACCTAGAATTGTTTTCATAACTACACATTAGAAGCTCCTGTACTTTACACAATCTAGAATAACTACAGTAGTTTTCATTATACCATTATAAAAACCTTTTTGTTGCATTTTTGTTGCACATCAAGAGTTCACAGTATACTGAAAACTACTGAATATAACAGTTAAGAAATCTGCTTTGTAGTAAGTACACTCTTCTCAAAATCTGATAATTTAAATACACACTGAATTCTGAAACATTTAAGTTAATTCTGCATCATGTGTTGTAATATTTAATTGTTAATAGCAGTTTTGATAAGTGCTGTTTTCCAATGCATACACATTCACCCTACAAATATTGTTGCTATATACACAACAAAGAAGTTATTTACTCACCATAACGTTCCATCTGCGTTGTTGATCTTCATTTATCCTTGACCTGTCGGTTTGATTCTGAAATCGGAACTGACTGGGCCGTACTACAGCCCGCAAGGACCAAAAACTCACGAGCTTTTCTCCCTACCCATAATAGTCCTCTCCATTTTACCTCAGATCAAGTTTACTGATGACAGTACTTTTGTGGAGACCATATCTGGTCAAGGATGGCTAAAGGAACTGTAAATAAAGACTCAGCTTGTTCCACCAAGAGATACCAAAAGTTGGGGGCTGGAGGGAGGGACAGAAGATCGTCAACACAGATGGAACATTATGGTGAGTACATAACTTCTTTATCAGATGTTGTCAATCTTCATTTATTCCTTGACCTGTGGGACAGAGTCCACAGCTACTTTTTATCTTGGGTGGTCTCATGGAAGAATATTCCTGAGCATCACAGAACCAAAGGATGCTCTTCCCCTGGAGGCCAAATCCAATTTGTAATGAGTAATAAAAGTTTGTGGGTTAGCCCAAGTTGCTGCTGCGCAAATCTCATCCAAGGAAGTTCTAGAACGAAAAACTGCAGATGTGGCTATGTGCTTTAACAGGTTCAGGTAATTTAACATTCTTTTTGGTGTAAATAAAGGATATGAAATCTTTCAACTATTTAGAAAGTGTAACTTTGAACACTGGTCTAGCACTAGAAAATGCAATAAACTATCAGTTTTTTTGATAGATTTTGTTCTATTTAGGTAGAAACACATTTGTCTGTGAACGTCAAATAAGTGCAAATAATATTCATCTTTATTTGAAAATTTGGGAAAGAAAACTGGCAAATTTATAGTCTGATTGATATTTGTTTATGAAACAACTTTTGGTAGAAAGGATGGATTAGTTCTCAAAAAAACTATCTGGGTGAAAGCTCAAATATGATTTACACGACAGTGCCTGAATCTCTGAAATTCTTCTAGCAGAAGTAATTGCTATTAATAAAACTGTTTTCCAAGACAAGTACTTCAGCTTACAAGTGGCTGTAGGCTCAAAAGGGGGATAAAGTCAAAGTCTGAAGAACCAAGTTGAGATCTCATGGAACATATGGGTCTTTTTATAAGGAGGCCTGATAGGTTGGTACTAGGCTATCGGCCCTAGGGCCTCTACAAGCCTAGCCATAACAATTCCTTGGATATTTCTTCCCACAATATTTACTTCCCTGGACCCCTGTCTAGCAGGGTGACTGACATGATCCCCGGGGTGAATTTCCTATCTCCCATCCAATTATCAAAGTTCCTTTTGAAGAGGGCCAAAGAGGCACTCTGCTTGACATGTATGGGCAGTTTATTCCAGAGTTTGGGCAGTCTCTGGGTCAGGAACCTATCCCTCCAGCATGTTTTGTTCATTGTGATGACAAGGCTTAGATCCCTGGAGTGTGTGGCTCTGAGGGATTGGGATTTCTTTAAGTGTAGTATGTCCAACAGCTCTGGGTTTGACATGGCCTTGTATGCTAAGCAGAGATCGCCTCTGGGTAGACGATATGCAACAGAGTATAGCTGAAGTTTTTTAAGGCAGTCAGCATAGGGCATCTGCTTTAGGCCTGTGAATCTTTTAGTGAGGTATTTCTGCGGCCTTTCCAGTTGTTGCAGATGTCTTGAGAGGTACATACCAAATGGGGCATTATATTCTATAATGGGTCTAATGAGGGATGAGTACAGTGGGACAATGGCCTCCTTTTTTCTGGATGAAAAGCCCTTAGTGATGAGGTGTGCCACATAGAAGGATTTCCTGACTGTTGTGGCGATGTGGTTATCGAAGGTGAGACCACTGTCCACCTGTGTCCCTAAGTCTTTTATCACACTTTTGGTGTTTAGTGTACTGCCACCTATATGGTAATTCACGGGTACATGTTTTTTCCCCAAAGGGGATAACTATACATTTCTTGGCATTGAGCTTGAGCCCATGGCAATGGCACCAAGCATCTGTTTCTGTAAGGCCCTTTTGTAGAGTATCCACATAATTTGGGGATTCAATAATGGCTCCCAGTTTGCAGTCATCTGCAAACTTTGTTAGCCAGAGTCCCTTAGTGTTGGCCTGTACTTCACAGAAGTAGATGCCAAACAAGAGTGGTCCCAGGACTGAACCCTGAGGTACTCCACTTGTCTGGAGCTGGATTTGTCTAGTACTTGGTATTAGCCATGCATACTTTTCAAGTACCTCTGTTTTTCAGGGAAGCCCCTGATGTTTGCTGAAATTGTCCTACCTCAGTCTCTGAGTCCAACAGACAGTGATCTCATCACGCATACCCCTGCACGCTGGTGACGCGTAATGACATCATCCATAACTTAAAAAAAAAATGGGAATTAAAGGGGCCACTCAGAAATTTGTGGCACCCCATTAATAGCCCTCAAAACCAGTAAATACCGAGGAATTTGGTATGGTTGTGGGTATGAATTCCAGATAGGCTCATTCCTCTCAATCAACATTTCTCCAGGATCACTTGAGAAAGTAGCTTCAAAGGGGGGAGAGATATGATGATGGGAGGTATTGCCAGCTATGACAGGAGAAGTAGGGCAGTGAATGTGCAACATATACCAGCACAGCTAGATGGAATTTTGTAATTAACTGTATGTCATTTGAATATTAACTGATTTGTAATGGATGCTTGTGCTGAAAATGTATTTATAAAGGTGCTTGTGTTAAACATGTGCCAACAGTGTGTCCTGCTGGACAAAGGGAGAAACATACATATGCATGTAGTAACTGATTAAATATATGTACTGTAACTGTTGAAATGAATATATTTTAACAGAGGATACTGGAAGAGAAGAGGTTAATCACAGTCCAGCTACAGCCAACTTTGAAAAATCTTCTGAAATCAAATTACTGGGCCTAGGCCATAACAACTGTATCTTACAGTTCTCAACGCAGCCAGACACAAAGTCTGTACTTTGGGGTAAACTAATTGCTACTCTGGAAAGGTGGAGGTTTAAAATTGTTTTAGGACTTCCAGAAGCTGCAACAGAGCTGAGCAAAACTCTGTGTGTGTGTATTATTGAAATATACCTGTTAAATCCTGGCAGTTTCTTGCAATGGGGGTAGCATGGGTACCAGAAGTCAGATGACCAAATGTATGTGATGCTATTCTGTAATCTCTTTACGAAAAGGATGTTTAATATTAGATGAGACTGAAGTTTCATTGCGCACTGTTTTTGGAACCTGACAAGGAAGAAACCCTCACCTGCTTCATCTTGCCTTGGTCTAGTAAGTGAACCATGGAATACTAGTTCTTTATATCAGTCAGGAAAATATACTGAGATTACTTAAGTACTGATTTTCTTTGTGTGTGTGAATCTGTTCATGTGTTATTTTAATATTTCCTGTGTCTGAAACTCTGGTGTTTATTGTAAATAAAGATTTAGTATTTTCATATTTTTTCACTATTTATTAATAAATATATTTAACCTTTTCATTGTGGCTGGTCGTTTAGAGAATATTTTAAACTTTGAGAGGACATCTATTTGATGGCACTGTGGCCACTCCTGATAGCCTTACTGCATTGGTCAAACACCATCACTTGCATGAATATTACTTTCACTCAGTATAACTGGATACCTTTGTAAGAGCTTTAGAGTAGCTGGCTATGAACAGTCTGGTGGCAGTGTACTACCTTATAGTGGTACAGGACTTGGCTTGGACCCTCGGCTGAGGACTCAACTCTATAGCTGTACCAATGTAGAGTCTTACTGGGGATCTGGAGAAAGAGAGGGGGAAAACCAGCCCCCAGACAGTGTGTTCCCTGTGCTTAAGGGAAACTGTGCTTGATGCAGAGAGCTACATCTGGAAATACTGGGTGTATCCATTTCCCAAGTGAACATCCCTCTCCAGTGTCAGTGTTGAGGATTCAGGCTCCTTGATTACTGGCCCAGAGTAGAGACATCACACACTGCATACTCATTTGTCCTTGCATCTTGATGTTTTTACCTATATTCGCTCTCCTTGCAATCACTATTCTTTCTACATCCTTTATTTTTCTTTCAACATACATACTACCTTTTTCTCAATTTTTTTTTCCTTTAAACTCCAACATTTCCTTTGTATCATGGTAAATGGCACTTTTAACTACCTTATAATGTTCATTTCCCCTTTACCTCTCCCTTACCCTCACCTTTTCCAGATAACCTCGCTATTCACTTAACAGCTACACTATAAACAGCAATATTAACTTGTCCTTCTGGCAATTCCTGTTCTAAAAGTATAATTACAACACAGCACAATCACCATTATCCACTGAATTACTCAATTCCACCTTCTGAGGCCTACTTACATACAATATCCCACCCATTCTTGCATGATTTCCTTATTCATTGGATCAAACTTTACAGCTGAATATATTTACTACTTCATTTTCCCTTCCAACACTTAACACACCGGTACTCCTGTTTGTTGCTAGTAAATTGAAACTGCCCATTAAAATAACTCACATTTTACTCCTATGCCTCTCTTATTTCCTTAATTTTTCATCTTCCCATACATTGACATTTTTCGGTTTATATAAAGTGTCTAACCCCCAGCACATCTCTCTTTACCTGGAGCACTGTTTCAGTGGTTTTTTTGTAGCTCTTCCCTCTTTCCTTTCTAGCCTGCCTGCTAGCATACAGTACTTGGACCAGTCTCTTATTCATCCCCTGCCTGCATGCTCTTTATTACTATGCTCACTGCTACCACCATCATTATCTAATAGAGCATTTTAAAATCTTTACACCTCAAGTTCTGTTGTTACTCGCCCAAAGTTTAGTTACTACCATGATTTGTGCTCCTAACCGCATGAATGTGTTCATCTCTCCCCTTGCTCCTTGCAGTAAACATGACAGACTAGCCTTCAGTACATTCCCCAGACTTGGTTGTTCTTACATTACAATTCAAACATTTTGCCCTTCAACATTCTTAAAACTTCAACTCAGTTAAAGGTCTCATCCTTTTTTTTTTTTTTTTGGAAGTTCTCGCCTCTGTATACATCTCTTTAGTTTAGCCTTGGACACTGCTGCTCTGAAGAAGCTCGTCTCTCATGTATAAAGTATCAGTCCCTTCCACCTGAGTACACTTACATGCCTTCCTTCCTTCCCTAGTCTACTGCTATAGTAATCAAAAGTAATGCTCCATACTGCTCGTTCTTAACCACTGGAGCTGGATGGTGATAGCATTCCAGAAATGATATCAAACTCATCTCCACACATCTTCCCCTCAACAGCTTTGGACCCCTCCATAATGCCTCCTCTAATATGCAGTGGATACATAACAGCCTGTTACTTATTAATTATCCCATTTTGTTTAATCTGCACAAAGAAATAATATCTAATTGACCTTAACAAAGAATAACAATGCAACATCAAACACTAAGCTTGTAGTGGAGTGGCAACTCAAAAGTATGTATGCTACATATTCACTCCTACCATATGGCACAGAACAGAAGTGTACAAAGCTTGAAACAAGAAATAAAACTACTTACTATAGCATGTTTTTTTCTTATCGTATAATTGATACTTTAATATGATGTTACCTTTTTCATACCTCAAAAAATGTTAAGTTAAAAATAAAAATACCTTAAATACAGTCGCAATGATGCTCTGTAGAACAGCAGATCCTAAAAAAATTAGCCAATAAGATGGAAATTAGATGGTCAAAAGGTAATTGAAGGGTATAGAGTGACTGTCATACTAGAAGACATCAGGCAAGAACCTGAAAAATGCACGTAAAGGGGTCAAAAGCTGCAAAAATAAATAAATAATAATAAGGAACATTATTTGACCACATGGCAATTAAAAAAAAGGAAGCTGGTGCGTTTGCTGTAACTTGGGGCATACTTGTCTCCAATGACCTAATGAGACATTGTTTAGAGCAAATTTTAGGTCAATAATAACATGGATGAGTTTATAAATGAAGTAGTGAAAAAGTGGCACTGAATTAAATGAAATACTGACTGAGCATTCAGGTTGCTTCACAACAGTAGAAAAAATATATTAAAAACTACAGTATACAGATTTGGAAGCAAAACTGAAACTGCTTGAAGATAAATTAACGGAGAAGACAGAAGTTTTTAGACTTCCAATATGGCATTCCTGACATGTATAAAGGTCTGGTTTTACTTTCTTAATAACACAACAAAGCATTGATTTGCTTCAAAACAGTGATATCTGTGTTTATAAAAAGCTGAAAGATAGCAGTCAAAAGATGTATTGCTTTAAATCTAAGAAATTAAAATATAGCTTAAAAAAAAGACCAGAACTATGGGTACAATGTCCCCAGAGGGCAGAGAAAAGAAGATGTCAAAGTCTACTGAAGCAAGAAGTTCCTACAGTACTGAACAAGATAAAGTGTTGCTTTGAACTGTTTTTAAGGGGATAAAAAGCATGACTCAGATAATAAAAGGGTTGGGAGGGTGGCCTAATGGTGAAGGTGTTTGCCTTACAAACACAAAGTGCAAGGTTTGAGTCTCACAAGGGATAACTGGTTAGGCTTAAAATGGCTCGCAAGGGCAGTTAGCTTAGTACTAACCTATGAACCATATAGCAAAAATGATAAAATGGCTAAAATATATTCTGGATTCATTGAGCATTCTGATACAATGAAGTTATTTATCCAACAGAATGCAGAGTTAAAGATGCAAGCACCATGTTAAAAGCAAGGTAGGAATGCGTGGAGTCAGAGTATGTATAGTATATGAAGAGCATATTCAGTGCAAAGACTTCAAGAATTAATTTTGTCCCTGAATCACTACAAGTTCATATTTATGAATTACCAGAGAGGGAACAGGTGGCAGATTAAATAATTTATTTATTTAAATGTATTTATTTACTTACTTACATCTGAAGGAAAGCTGAAGGCACAAACTGGATCAGGGGTGTAGCCAAGATTTTCAGATTTGTACTCACAGTTCCCAGACTGTTGCCCCATGAAGCCACACCCACCCATTGTTGTCCACCTTTTTTAAGCTATATTTTCATTTCCCCTAAACTGCTGTCCAAGCCACTTCCCTTTCATAATGCTGCTCAATGAACGGAACACTGACAACCATACACCAAAATGGTGATTACTTGCATGACGAAACAGCATTAACATTTCACTCCAAAAAGTGTATCTTTACTGGGAAAGTATTTTGTTTTTTGACCCACTAAGGGGTACAATCTCGTTCCAAAAATAACATTTCTCCCTCAGACCGAAGCTGAAACATTGCCACCCACTTAGCTAATCACCTCCCTGTTTGTGACATCAGTAATGACATTGTAACCATCTCACCCACAGTGGTGCACAAACCTGTATTCCAGTCCTGTTTTACTTCCCCTCTGGATTAAGACACTCAGGGTTTGGGTTCCCTGCTTTGTTGTTTTGAAGTTTTGTTGTGTATTGAGCTGAACTTTAATAAAACAAAGATTAAAAAAATAGGTAGTAAAATCAAATTAAATCAGGCAATAAGCAACGGCAATGGTTGCTGCTGTCTAGCTGTTAGTTGTTAAGAGGAGTAAATGAACCATAATGGATTAACGGTAATATGTGTCTGATGTCTGTGGGAGGGAGAAGTTATCCAGGTTCGCTACATTTTACAGCAGGAGTGTCCAACCCGCGGCCCTCAGAGCTCTTCCATGCGGCCCGCGACCCTTAAATTTAAATTTAATTTTAATTTAACTTTTTTTTCCGTGTGTTTACACATCCGCGTACTTTTGCTGTTCTGCGCATGTGCCAGCTTTTGTTTTTTTCACGTTTTTTTCATACCAGCGTCTTTCCGCTGGTATGCGCATGCGCGAAAACACCGTTCGGTCGTTTTTTATAGTTCTGGTAAAGCTGAAGGAAGGAGCGAGATCGTGGAGAGAGGATTTATTTTATTTCGGAGTACACACTGACTACAGTTACACTACAACATTGCAAAAGGTAAGTAATTTTGTGAGTTTAATAACTAAACTATTTAGTTTAAAACGCAAAGGTCAAATGCCCATTTACCATATAAAATGATTTTAGTAGTGATTTCATTTCAAGCTTATTAACTGGAAAGTAATGAAGCAATGGATTGTTAAACTGGTCTGCATCACACTTTTAGCTTTTGTAATTTTTCCTCAGAAAATTAGTTTGCCGAAGCACTAGTGAAGATTAAAGAAGCATTTTCCATTAGCAAAGTCCGTGCATTTGTAATATTTATTTCAGCAAGTGGTAACAAATTTCTGCAGAATATACCTGTATATTTCTGTCTTATTAGCATGCTGTCATAAATACATTAGTAAATACCAAAAACAAAAAAATGACAGTATCGTGTGCAACATTATTTGGGCCATTGTGAAAACCATCCCAGTCTGCATTCATAAGCATGTCATTTGTCGTATCACACCCTGCACTAGGGAAGTCTTGGAAGGATGATTTATTTAGGACCAGATCTGAATTGTCCTTATGTTAAAGATAATCATAATACGATCTGTGCTAATTGCAAAGGTTATAAGCAAAGTTTGGACTGTAGTCAGGAAATCCATAGGCTCTGCAAAAGACATATGTACTGCAGTATATGTTGTTATAATACTATTCTCAGTACCTCTGAAATTAAGTATTGTATTAACAGCTGGTACTCTGACTCTCTTCCTTAGCTTCTGGCTTTTATATATATTTTGGGTGCTTGTCAACAATGCCAGATGCAATCTTTGTCATCAGAATGGACCTAAAGCTGACTCAGAGACAGTACTGGAATCCAACTGCCTGGTGCAGGAATAGAACCCACATCTTTCTGATCTTACAGCACCAATTGTGAGTGTGTGTTCTACCTGCTGTGCCCCTGAGGCAGCAATATATTGTTTTGTGTGTGTGGGTGTATATATATATATATATATATATATATATATATATATATATATATATATATATATATGTGTATATGTGTGTGTGTTTATGTGTAAGTTATATATATTTTTTTATTTAAATATATATATATTTAAATATATATATATATATATATATATATATATATATATATATATATGTATATATATATATATAAAAAATTATAAGTGTGTGTGCGTGTGTGTGTGTGTGTGTGTGTGTGTGTGTGTGTGTGTGTGTGTGTGTGTGTGTGTGCTGCAGTGTGACATCCAGTCATATCAGTTGTTAAATTTTGTCAAAGGCGGATAATAAAATTTTGTATCTACCTTTTAATGTCAGAAAGATGCAGAATAGACTTTTCTTTTTGCTGATTTCAGAGTATCTTTATATATCATAACTAGATTCCAGGCCATCTGTGCCCTAGTCCATCCCTGTTCCTGTATAACTGCTCAGCCTGAATCCTTACTTGGTCACTTGACTTGAAACTGCATTATAAAACTGTCAGTCTCGATTTCCAAGAATAAATCTCTCTTTGTACATCTCAGAATTATAGAGCCATCTATCTCCCTGCTCATCCAATTAAGTCCTGAGTATACCTCATACCCTTTTGCTTCCACTCAGTGATTCTAACAACAGCAGCTGCATTTTTTACAGTTTCCTGCAGATAGCATAATCCTGCCCATTTGGAGAGACCCCCTGGATTTCACTTCAAACATTTTTATATTTCCTCATATGTGTTGTTGTCATCTTTACCCAAGTAACCACTCTTTTGCAGATAAGCACCACAATTTTTTCCAGTTTACCCATCTAAGGTGGCATATTTCTTATTTCCTACATCACTTATGTAACGAGTGCATTTGATGTGTAGTAGAGTATCAGACATATTGTCTTTGAAGTTTAAGTTATGTAGGTAGTTTAGTAGGAATTTATATGAAACCATTTCAAAAGTTTAGGACAGAGCTAAGAACAAGAAGCCCGTAAATTGTCCTTTATTATGATTCAGGTTGATGGTGTTTTGGAATGCTACTAGGGCAGATTCAGTGCAATGGGTTGGTGTAATGCTGTGTTGTATTATGAATAACATATTCTTTTCTGTTAAAAAGTGATGATCTGTTTACATATGCATCTTTCTGCAACCTTTGCAAGTAATGATAATGTGGTAATGGGGAAATAGATTTGAGTCATGTTCCTTCTTGTGAATGGGGATAACATGAATGTTTATAATTATATCATTTATGGATGTATGAGTCAGTTATAAAGTGATTCATAAGAATCTCATAAGATTTGCTATTTAAACAGCTTTTTATTAGAGAACTCGCACTAAGAAATTATCTGGAGCTAGTGAGCTTAATTTTAATGTTGGAATAGTTTCTTAACTGTTGATGGAGATACTGGCTGAAGTGAGAAAAGTTCTGCATTTTTTTTGTTTGTAAAAGGACTTAGTAAGTCGTTCTGTTGAATGTGATGCATTTTCCGCTCTTAAAAAAATGCTTAGTTTTAATAACCTACTCATCTCAGAAATGTGCAGCATCGTAACCCTATGATTACTAGTAGTGTCTGATGTATTTACTAGTGTCTGTGGATTGGTTTGGTTGATGACTTTATTATCTGTGGTTTTAAAAATGATCTTGATGACATGTATCATCACTTGACTTTAAAAAAATATTTATTGCACCTTGTTCATAGGTTCATAGGTTCATACTAGGCTATCTGCCCAAGGGCATTTATAAGCCCAGCCCATAGTTATGTGGCTTTCGCCACCCCTTTAGTTTGAATAAAAACTATGCCTATCATTTTTCTGTGCCTCTGTCAAGCAGTGACACTGAAGTAATCCCTGGGGTATATCTGCGATCTCCCATCCATTGGTCAAGATTCCTCTTGAACAAGGCCAGCGAGGTGCTCTGCCTCACATGTACCAGGATTTTGTTCCACAGCATAGGGAGTCTCTGGGTGATGAATCTGTCCCTCCAGCACGTTCTATTTATAACCGTGTCAAGGTTTAAGTCTCCGCCCTTGTGGTTCTGAGGGATCTAGATTTTTGAGGTGAAGCATATTCATCAAATCTGGGTTTGACATGGCCTTATATGTCAGGCACAGGTCACCTCTGAGCAAGCGGTATGAGACTGAATAAAGCTGGAGTTCTTTCAGTCGGGCAGCATAAGACATATTTTTGAGACCCTTTATCCTTTTGGTGAGGAACTTTTGGGGCCTTTCAAGCTGCATCAGGTGTCTGGTCAGATACATTCGAACGGGCATTGTACTCAATCATAGGTCTAATGAGTGATGAGTACAGGGGACGATGACCTCCCTTGATCTAGATGTGAATCCCTTCATGATCAGGTGGGCGATATAGAAGGTTTTCCTAACTACTTTAGCAACATGAGTGTCAAACGAAAGACTACTGTCAACTTGGGTCCCCAGATCCCTGATGACTTTTTCTGTGCTCAGTGGATTGTCACCTATATGGTAGCTAGGGGTAACCTTGTTTTTCCCGAAGGGTATGACTATGCATTTTTGGCGTTAACTTCAGGCCATGGCTCTGGCACCAGTTATCCGCTTCTGTGAGGCCCTTCTGGAGGATATCTGTGTCAGATGTGTTTTCGACTATGGCGCCTAGTTTGCAGTCATCTGCAAACTTTGTCAGCCATAACCCTCCTGTGTTTGCTTGTACTTCAGAAAAGTAGATGCCGAACAAGAGTGGACCCAGGACTGAGCCCTGTGGGACACCACTTGTAACAGGCTTTGAGTCTGACATGGCTCCAGCAACTCTGACCCTGTGGGTTCTGTCGCTTAGCCAGTTTGCAACCCATCTTGTGATGTATGGGTTTACATTCAAGCTGATGAGTTTTTCGATGATACCTGAGTGGGGTATTGTGTCGAAGGCCTTTGCCAGGTCGAGGTAGGCTGTATGGACTGCCTTTCCCTCATCAATGGCCTTGGTGACTGTCTCGAAAAAGTCAACCAAGTTTAAGAGGCAGGATCATAGTTAGATTTAACTGTGTTTTTTTTAATAATTATAATGAGATATTGAATTTTAGGGCAAATATTATGCATTTATTAATTTATTTATTGTTCAAATTCACCTACAATACAGCCAGTGGGCCGACTTTGTATTAGTCCGTATAAACCTGGGGTCTTTTGCTATTTAGTTTATGATGCGGTTTTTTTTTTTTTGCTCTTCAGTTTATGTGAGAGACCTTTTTTTTTTTTTTTTGGTCCTCGCTTGCCGTTTGCCCCCAGACCATTTCTGGGACACCCCTGTTTTACAGTATAAGCACGAGTCACTTATGTCGTGACCAGTTTCATAAAGCTAACACTTAGAACTTTTTTCTTGATCTCCACTGCACAGACGGTCCATGAAAAACAGGAAAATGTTGGATTCTGTAATGTTTTGTGCGTGTCTCTCAACTTCTGTTTATGGGCTTGACTTTTTAAAAAGTTTTCTTTCGGTGTTTCGTGTGCCTATTGCATTGTTCATCTGGTGCATATTATACCGTGATTCTTTTTCCTCAGTAAAACTAAGTATGAACATAAAGTCTGAAAATAATGACAGACACTTCAGTTTTAGACTTCATGCCCTTCAGAAAATCCTTGCTAATACAAACCTTTATTTTATCAATTGTTCATATTTGTAAGAGAAATTAAAAAGTGTCCCCATTTTTAGGAATTTCTCCCCCCATTACTGACATCTTTCTCTAGATTTCTTGCTCTAAGAGGTTGAGAGGAAGGGTGGCCAGACTGAGTGCTGTAGCTAGCAACTGCTTGATATATTATACCAAGCATTTTGTTACAGTTAAAGAAAAAAATTAAAATTAACTGTTATTACTTTTAAACTGTAACAAAATGCTTTCTACAGTGTAGCAAGCAGTTGTTACAGTTTAGACCACACAGTCAGCACTATATCTCTGTCTGACCGCAAATGCAATGCTGGATTTTAAAATCCGGTATTGCATTAATCAAAGATCGAGATTAGTTTATCACATTTGTAGCCATCAGTGTGTTGTGTAAACTGTAGAAAACATTTTGTTACAGTTAAAATAAAACAAATTATGTTGATTTCTTTCTCTTTTTCTTTCTTACAAAACCTGAGCACTGTAGTGGTCCTGCAGTCAGAGTATAAACTGAAATCAGGTGCTGTGAAGGAACGGTGAATTCACTGTGCCAGTGTACTACCCTAATCTGGATTTACAGCAAAGTAAATGAGGCATGACTCACTAATTTTGATTCCCTTGCCCTTATAGAGAAAGGTCTACAGTTTGCTCAGTCAGCCAACCTTCTCGGTTGACTGAATTAAGAAAAAAATGTAGATATTCAACTATATCTGGCAGGCAAAGAACAGTTATTTATTGATTTAGGTGACTGAATACTTTTTTGCATACAAGATTTGAGAGAGCAAGAAAGTCCTTCAGGATAGTGTGCGTATTTATGTGTTTGTTGCTGCTGCTGCTCCCCTGAATACCAATGTCCCCTAACTGCCAAGAAAACAAAATCTGCTGAGAAACACAATACTGCTCACTAAGTCAAAATATACAGTAATCTAACTTACTGGCTGAGTCTGAGTAGATTACAGATTTTCATCACAAGCATATGAGTATCATATTTTTGGAGCTAACTACTCTTTGAAACTCAAAACGTGTATTTTTGGATGCAGGGGTTATGGGCTAGAAGGCATAGTTGAGAGGCAATCTATGTTAGCATTTGAGAAAGCATAGAATAGATTATCAAAGTATGGGAAGAACAAAAGGACTTGAGGGGCACTTGGAAGGGCCAATTAAATAGACTTATTGTAATTCTGCTGTAATGCTAATGTAATGTACTTAATTAGAACAGACAAGACACTGCCAGTGGACAGGTTGTATGCCATGTGTCTGCTTACCATCAAAAGGCTATAAAGGGGGGGTGGTCATCACCAGAGGAAGAGGTAACACCCCAGAAGTAGGGCGTCCCTGTATAGAGAGACTATTCTTAGGACCAAAGTAAACTGAAACCAGAATGTGATGTTACTAATAATGATGCACAAGACTATTGTGTACCAAGAAAAAAACAGAGGTCAGATTTGAAGCACATGTGGAAAGATAATGATGTTGGCTTTGCAGTTCAGGTGTTGGGAATGAGAGAGAGCAAAGATGTGTGGGTTAAGTGTCTGAAGGCCAGGGTAATGAATAAGATGATATAAGGGGAGTGGGAGTGAAAGAAAACATTAATTGCACAAATTCCTTTTTATATTTTTCTGGGATAATACACTGCACAAACACAGGAAATATGGGGTTCTGGATGGATGGATATAAACATTTGACTTGTACGCTATTTTTACCATTAATACAGAATTCATCAGATAAACATTTTCCTTGAATGCTAAACTATAGATCCTCCATGGAAGACGTATTTCTTTCATTTCTTTTATCAAACCCTCCCATTTCTTAACTACTTAATTTTTTCCTAGATTTCACTGCTAGCAAAAAGACTTACTTAATTCATTGAAAAATACACATCCCCAATTTTTACCACATCACCCAAGCCCTTTTATCTTAATTCATGGTCATTCCCATTTCTTTTAAACATCCATTCAGACAAAAAACACTTCCATCATCCATACTTTGTTCTTGGCAACTGCAACTATTCTGTGTATGGAATCACCACCTCCCTTTGTATCACATAACTAACATCTTTCATTTTATAAGCTATTTCGCTCACTATCATATTCATCACCAATGCAAACAATATCCCACTCATGGGACATCTTTGTCTTACACCACCCTTTATGCATATTTCTTTACTCAGCCATCCTTTTACTTGTACTGTATAAAATGCCTTGCAAATATCACCTACCATTAGTTTCATATCCTCCTTTTTACTTATAAATAATTTCTCTCATAACCAGTAACAATTCTTCACATCCCTTTTATACAATGTATATCCGTTCTTCCATTCTTCTCTGTAGTATTCTCGTAAAAAAAATTATAATCCGTTAATTAGTGTGATGGGTTTTCAATTTTTATTTAATTATTTTCATCTTTCTTTCATATACATTTTCATACCCCACTACATAACCAGTCATAAACAAACCCTTCCTTCAGCCATTCAGTACACTGAAAAAATACTGTCTCTGCCAGTCCATTAATTTTGTGTGCATTCCACACCATGTATCATCGGGATCTGATACTGAATCAACATTTGCTTTCCTAAGTATCTCATCCATTTCAGTAATTCTAATTTCTTTTTCAAATTCTTCCTTAACTTTTTTCTGGAATTCTTACTTTCCATTCTCTGTTATTTTCCTTTCTTTTATACATATTTTACACTTGCTGCACCATATTATTCATAATTTGCTCATGTTAGTTTTACATTTTTCTTTCCCTCACACTAATTCTACCTACTCCCCAGCTATATCTTGAAACTCACAGTTTCCACTCTCATAAATAGATCAATTGTTGAAAACTATGTGCCCAAACTCTGGAAAATATCCTGTTACATCCATACATAAAGGCTGGACCTCCACTGAACTTAATAACTACAGACCCATTGCTTTACCCCCCCCCCCCCCCGGCCAAAATCCTAGAAAAATGCATCCATACCCAGATGCTAAACTATCTCCTAGACAGCAACATCCCGTCACCTACTCAGCATGGTTTCAGACCTGCCCATAGTACCACTACAGCCCTCCTCTGCTTCACAGACACAGTAAACTGTCTCAAAAATGAAGGCCTGCAGGTGTCAACTCTTTTTTTGGATATGTCCAAAGCATTTGACACAGTCTCACACCAAATCCTGCTAAACAAACTAAACCAATATCGCCCATCAAATTTCACTCTTACCTGGTTCCAAAGCTACTTAACTGAAAGGTACCAAGCTGTGAAATGGGAAATGACCTCCATACCTCCACACAGCATTCATATATCATTCAGTATGCAGATGGCACTACCTTGATCTGTGCTGCACAAAACATTCCCACCCTCCTGCAAACTCAACTAGCATTCTCTGAC
Organism: Protopterus annectens; assembly: GCF_019279795.1. NCBI lineage: Eukaryota > Metazoa > Chordata > Ceratodontiformes > Protopteridae > Protopterus > Protopterus annectens. The sequence goes on along the minus strand of NC_056728.1, from coordinate 982,142,678 downwards.
GTTGAAAACTACCTTACCAAAACCCAACTTATCCTCAATCCAAAGAAAACTCAGCTTATGATTATAACCAGTTCTAACAAAAACACTGATAACAGTCAGTTCACTATCTACTCCACAAATGCTACTCCAATCGCTCCAGTGGCACAAGCTAAGCTATTGCGAATAACCATAGACTCTCACCTAAAATTTGATAGTCATCTCAACTTAACTATTAAAAAAGTACATGTCAAACTGGGATCACTCTACCGTATCAAACCATTTCTTACCAATAACACAAGATCAGCCATTGTTCGCTCCCAACTTCTAACCACCCTACTCTATGCATCTCCCATTCTGACTAATCTCAACAAAACTGAACTAAGCAAAATAGAAGCCTGCTATAACAGAATTGCCCGCTTTGATGCAAATTGCTCGTATAGAACTCATCACTGTACTGCTTTGAGACAGCTCCACTGGCTTGAACTGCCTTACTTACAATCAGCTCTGCCTCTGTCATTCTATCTATTACCTCCCCAATAAGTGTCCTGCCCTCAAAAACCTACTACAACATTACTCAGCCAAAAGGTCTCTTAGATTGTCAAGCAAACTACTACTAGAAGTCACCCTTAGCTGCAATAGCTTTCGAGACACTACATAGTAGTTCAGTGCCTAAAAAATGGAACTCTCTCCCCACTAGCATACAAAACCCATCATCCAAAGGCTCCTTTAAAATCCTCATTCGGCAACATCTCAAGCAAAGCTGGCAGTGCCATGATTGCTCCCCAGGCTAGTGAAAGCAGATAAGGTACACATACTAAACCTAGAGTACTTGATAATAGCTTTCACTCTTACTCACAAACACTGGCTAATCTACAATTTATGTACTGTACCTGTGTACTATGTATGTATTCTACCTATGTTCCAAATTTCAGCTGTACACCACAAATCTATTAATTACCTTTATTTTTAAATTATTATTTTTTTTGTTTGTTCTCTCCACTGTAATTGTTGATGTGCCGCATACCACTGTAAAAACATGTCTTTTGTAATTTGTGTGTATACTGATCATGTCTAACTAAATGTATCTGTAATTTTTTTTGTGGAGCTTTTCTCCCCGGGCCTCTGCTGAAAAAGGGCCTTTTCGGCTCAGACACCCCCGGTTAACAAATGTAAAATAAAATAAATAAATAATAATATCCTCCTTTACTATTTTAGACCAATGTGGAGATACCGGCTTCCTTCTCCTTTGTAAATATTACTGGCTAAACAGTAATACCACTTTTTTATTCTTCTATACCATAATATTCTCCAATACATTTCTATACACTGTCCTTACATGCTGGTAAATACATCAAAAACTAAGCATACGAGGATTGGGAAACAAACTGAAAGGTGAATATTTAATACAGCACACAGTGAATGAAACTGTACTTTCATTTAAGGACCGGGGTATAACAGTAGATCCAGCTTTGAGTTTTTCTAATCATATCAACCAATTGGTTAATGACAGTTATACAACGACCCCCCATTAATATTCCAAAAAGTGCACGCTGATTGGTCAGTGTGCACGTTGTAAATCCGAGTTGTAGTAATGGAAAAACGTCCAGTCGCCCGAACTTTTTCCATTAGTATAACACTTTTTTTTACAGCAACGAGAACGCAAGATCTCCGTTGTTTTTTTTACACACTATCTCGCTATATTAAATGAGTTTAACATAGCAAGACAGCTTTAAACAAAGTAACAGAGATCTTCCTATCTCCTCTCCGTTGCCTTTTTTAAAGGTGTCTCGCTATGTTAAATGGGTTTAACATAGCGAGACAGCTTTAAAAAAAGCAATGGAGATTCTCCGTTGCTTTTTTTTTAAAGCTGTCTCACTATGTTAAACTCCTTTAACATAGTGAGACAGTTTGTAAAAAGCAACGGAGATCTTGCTTTCTCCATTGCTTCCGCCCACAGCTCTGATGTACTGCGTAAGCATACGCATGCGCAGTACATCAGAACTGCCACAGAATACCAGACAGCTGCAGAAGGGCAGCAAGGAGGCATTATACAATACTATTATTTAAGAAAAGTAATTTTTTTTCTTAAATAATGTCTTTGTATAATAGCAATAACCCACTTCTGGGTGTGGGTAATGCTGGATTTACCCACGGTTGTCTTTGTTTGGTCACTCGGGCTTCACCCTCGTGACCAAATCACACCAACCATGGGTAAATCCAGCATTACCCACACCCAGGCATGGGTTATTGCTATATTATAAAACTACAGGTGGTATAAAAAGATGTATAAAAGTCTAGGGAATCAGAAATAATGAAGCCATTGTTACATTAGACTCAAATTTGAGCATGGAATAACAATATGGATGTCATATAAGAAAACAAGCATGAGTAAACTGGAACGAGTACAGAGGAAATACACCAAGGGTATCCACGGATGTGAAAATTTAAGTTATTATGAAAGATCTCTAAGAGGAGATCTTATTCATGTCTATAGGGCAGTTAGGGACAACTACCTCTGGGAGTGTTTGGGTTATCAAAAAGTAGTTGAGAATCATTAGGCAACCTATGTAGAAGATTCTACAGGAATGAGAAGTTTATTACTTGGTTCTGTGAGACAACAGCTGATGCATGGAAGACACTACCAAATTACCTTAAAGCAAGTGCTAGTTTAGATATTTTTAAGAACAGCCTGGACATGTACTATGTGAACAAGATTTTTTGTATAGTGGCAAGCTAGCAGGGCATTAACGCCCATTCTTGAAATATTTGTATGTTATGTATGTATGTTTCTCATACTTCACTTTCTCTTCCCTTCTTACATCGTTCCGCCATTGAAAAAAAATGTTTTTTTTTTATTCAGTCCACCTTGCAGACTAGCTTTTATGGAAGTCCTTTATGGTTGTATGATCTTTTCATAAGTGCAATAATTGCCACTCTCCAACTTCATCCCATTACTTTTCATTTATTCTTTTTATTCCATTTCATATTTTAATATGCTCTTTTTCATATATTATTTCTATCTCCATTGGTAAATGGTCTGCAAAACACTTCACATCTGTATCATTATAATCTACCCCAAGCCGTCTTATAACAAACAGTTTGGATCTAATTGCCATTCTTCTGTAAGTCCATTGACTTTTGTTCCACACAGCTAATTTACCACACTTTATCGCTTCCTATTATTTTTTACATCTTGCACTTTCTTTTTCCATTTTCCCCTTAAATCTCAAAGTCCCCTGCAATCATATTCATGTTAAGCACTGCATAGTCTATATTTAATGAAAGAGATTTGCTCTTTCATTGCTAGTTATATATACAGATAATGCTATAATTCTATAAACTTGCTCTCTCCATCTCATATTCATAACATACCCATCTTTACCAATGTTACACCTAGTAGTTTTCCTTTTTTTTTTTTTTTTACATAACATAGCCATTCGCGAACACAATTGATGTTCCATATTATGTTTCCAACCACAATTTTTCTGTTTGCAGTCTGTCTTCACTTGTCAGGAGTCTTGCATTCTCTAACAGAATAACATTCACTCATACCTCTCAAGTGCACCTCATTATGAGGAACGTTACGTACCTCATTTGAGGTCTTAAAAAGTTCATGTTCCTCAAAGTTCCATATTGAAAGGGTCTGTCACATATTCAGTGTTAGGAATTTTTTTAACTGATATCTATGGTAAATAGAAATGAATCATATTAATTCATTTAAAGATCTTCTTTTTTACAAGTAAAACCAGCATATTTTAACCATCCTATGACTTTCCTAGCTGAAGTTGTTAGTAAGACATTGGTATGTGTTCCAAATGTTGCCAATTTGTTGCACATTATGAGGGCTAGTGTTCCTAATGTTGGCGATGGAAGGTTCCACTTCACGTTTACCAACCCCTTCCAGTATCCTTATTCTTCATATAGTATTAATACTCCTGTTCACATATACCGAAAGTACTCTAAAATGTTACTTCTCTTTCTTATTAAGGTTAGGGAAATATTTTTAAATTTTCATTTTCTTATTTTAACTCTTTCCCTAATGGAATATTTTTCCTGGGTTTATATACACATGATCCATGATCTTTAGAATCAGATTTTTTCCTGGATAACACTTAAAAAAATTATTAGTAGCAGTCTCTTCTCTTGACCTCTTTTCCTATTTTTGCCCTTCATATATTTTTTTCTTTTTACAGTTTATTTTTCACCTAGTTCACCCTCTCCTCCAGTCTCTTGTAGTTCTTCCTCATGTTATATTGCCTGTCCCCTTCTTTTTCATTATTTACTGTTTGTTCTCGACAATCCAACAACAGGCGTACTTTTTTCATACAGCCTGCATTCAGGGGCACCAGACTGTAGTACGCATTTTATTATTTCAAGTTTGATAACTAGGCAAGTGGACTGGTTGATCGACCCTTTTCAGCCATAGTAAGACTAACCTCGTCAACAAAGGATAACTAAATTAATAACTGAAAATAAAACTAGCATATTTGTATTTGTTGCAATAATCTACAGAAGCTACTGCTACTATGATCCTTGCTAAATCATTAAGGAAGTATGACCCAAACAAGAACGAAGTACAGTTCTCACTTTACAAGTTTACTAACCATTCTGTGTTCCATTCCTCATGTAATAATGACCTTTTAGGTAGTGATACAAAGAATGAGCTACAAATACAAAACCACCAGGAACAGGAGCTGAAATGCAAAACGGTTTATTCTGGTACCTCGGCTAGAAATAGCCTTCAAAGGATTCCTTTGAAGGCTATTTCTAGCCGAGGTACCAGAATAAACCATTTTGCATTTCAGCTCCTGTTCCTGGTGGTTTTGTATTTGTTGCTGTTTTTCAGTTTGGTTTTCACTACAAAGAATGAGCTCTCACACAAGCATTAGAAATTATCCTTTTCAGGGTAGCTGGGCTCTCTCTCACTAATAGTGAGGAGATGGACAGCTTGAGGGGGGGGGGGGGGTTCTTGTAGAAGAGCTGTTCTTCCATACTGAGAAGAGCCACTTCAGGCAGTTTGGGTACCTACGGAGAGTGCCTGTAAAAGGAAAAAAACTTCAAAGACCAATACATGTTAGGTTCAAGCAAGGCACCCTTTATTACTTGCAGCGAGGAGACAAAGCATGTAGGTACAGGATTTGTCTGGCTTATTGGTGATCAGTATGTTATTTTTATACAGTTCTCTTCATGTCACACAGAAAATGTTACTATTCTATTGCTGACGTAGTTAGACACAGCTTTCTGTATGTTCTACAAAAAATGTTACCAGACTTTTTGCTGACATGGTCAGATTATTTGCTGTCTTGCAAAACATTTTGAGAAAAAACAACCTGGCTTTGGGCTTATTTTAGCACACCTTAACTTTTCAATTCTTCAATTGTATAGTTCTAATACAAGTGTTACATTTTGTCTAGATTCAAGGTACATTTCCAGCTTTGGTACAAGTAGTGCTGACTATGGTTTCTAGCTTTCAAGCATTCATTGTTTTCTTTATCAATGCTTCTAGCAGCTGCATATTTTTCTTATGGCATAAGCAGAAATGAAATATCTCTTTGTTAAGTTTCACGACATTAGCAGAAATTAAATGTATCTTGTTAAGTTTCTAATAGCTGTGCAGATTCATGCAGTGTGAACAGAATAAATGTATTAACCCTTTTAAACCTTGAATGCACTAAGCATGCATATTACTATTATATATTTATAGCAGTGCCCCTTGATTTTCTCCTATTGGAGGTGTTTCAGGTACAGCCCTATTGCTCCACCCATGTGGACCCAGGCAGTCCTCATATCCTATTCTGTCTATCCTGATTTGTGCATTCAGATCAGCCATTATCAACACCAATTCCTCTTGCCCTGCTTTATATAGCAATAAATCATATGCCTTTATCTATTATATATGTATATATAACTTGGTTCATCTCACAAGTAAAAGGGTAGCATCCAAAAAAAGGAGGTTATTACCTCTATATACTTCTCCATCATTAGACCAATAATTGAGTATGTACCTCTCCAAACATCTGCACCAACTGGGAAGGCCACTGAAATACATCACAAAGAGAATCCATGGCCTCCAACATCTGATGTCTTATGTGGACAGGCTCAAATCACTATCCCTCTATTCGATGTCATACATATTGCTCAGGGGTAATCTGTGTCTCACCTACAAGGCAATCTCAGACCCTGCCCTTCAAGAGATGCTCCATATCTGTAAATCTAACTCCTCACGCATAACCTGATTGAAAGGCCTGAATCTAATATGGACTATCAACAAAAACTGCTGGAGAGACAGGTTTGTCTCCCAGAGGCTGACCAGTCCCTGGAATAGACTTTCCATACATGTCACAGTACCTCACTGATCCTCTTCAAACACAACCTTGATGAGTGGATAGAAAACCACAAATTTGTCCCAGGGGTAACACTTGTGTCCCTCACTGACCCCAACAGGTGCTGACTGAGGATTTTTTTGGGTATAAACTCCTGGCTAGGCTTGTAAGGGCCCCATGGACATTAGTCTAGTAACCTCCTATGATCCTATAAATATGTGTGTGTGTGTGTGTGTGTGTGTGTGTGTGTGTGTGTGTGTGTGTGTGTGTGTGTGTGTGTGCATGTAAGTGTATCTATATTTATCTATATATCTATATCTACATATACATTAATACATCTAGACACACGCACATGAGTGTGTGCATGTCTGTGTGTATATTATAGGGTTAGGGGATAGAGTAGGCAAAAGGATAGTGAGTGTTTAGGATTAGGTTAGGGGATAAGTTTGGTGTATGTATGTATGTGTGTGTGTGTGTGCGCCCACACGCACATGTGTGATGAGAGTTCCAACAGTCTTTTGTAGTGCTAATGTAATGGGAACAGTGGTTCAGAGAAATAATATACAAACACAAGGCATTGAAGTAAATCCAAGGTATACAGTCTAGTACACATCTACTCCAAGTGTGTTACAAGCCTATAAACAGGGTACTTACAACTGTATATGTAGCTTTATTAATATTTTCTGCAGCTATCAATCTGCACTGAAAATCAAGTTTCTTAATGTTTGTTACATTAAATAAAATGTTGACTAAATATATAAAAATTAGTTATTTAATTCTCAGTTTGCAGTGAGAGAAGCCTGAGTCAATTGGTTTTGCATGTTGATTATTCTAAAATTGCTGCAGTCACCCTTGGCCTTCTGTTGTGTTTTTGATCTTGGACATACTGGATTAAACAATGGGTGCCAGCAGAGGTGAAAAATAGCCATATTCAAGTTGATGAGGTGCTAAGTGCATTGATTTCTGGCTTGGTTTTGGCTTTCATTTCATTAAATGAGGTTTAAATGCTGAGCTGATTAAAAAGTCTTCTGCATTTTAATATATGTATGTATCTAAATGTGTTAACCAGTGTAATCTATTCATGTATTCATTACAAAGTAGTAAAGTCAGATATTGTCTAGGTGCATCATGTGGACAAATAAGGCTTGGTTTAATTGTTTAGGGGGTGGGTATGCTGTTTTATGAAATATGTGTTTCCCTTTCTACAAAATTCTGCTCAGTTGTGGAACTCAGTCATAAGGGAAGGTTGGGACAAGAGATTAGTGCAGTTTTTTTTTATTAAATTACTATTTCTTTTAAGACTTATGTGGTTGATTTGTTTTAGGTGACTAATTTTGGAATATGTTTTACAGATAATGGCTATAGTCTGCTTTTTACGCTGTTTTGTACAACCTGTGAAAGTTATCTGGAGAAGCAGTCATCTTTGTAAGAGATGAAGAATTAATGGGACTTGTTTAGACACTTGGTCGTTGCAGGTAAGTGAACATTTCAATGTTTTGAAGATTCTGATTTAAACTGTGTGTTAGTGATGGCATCTGTTTTGTTTGGCTTCATTACTGGAGAAATTTAATTAGACCGTATGTATTTCATGTACTTCTTGCTTCAAGGGCACATGTTTATATAGTGTAAAGCTGTGTATTATAGGTTTAATTTTAAACTGGTTGCTAGTTTTCATGCTCTCTGACTGTGCAGCAATTTCAGTGTGTGTTTTTATTTACATTGCTAACTGGCTATCTTTTTCATTGATTGCTTGGGAGTCTGGTTTTCTAGAAGGTTTACCATGTTTTTAGCTTTGCTCTGCAGGATTTTAGCTCAACTGAGAAGACGTGGTCTGTGTTGAAGGTGTTAGTGTAGCTTATTAGTTATGTATTTTTATACAATATTTATTACATCTTCCTTTTGTGGACAGTGACAGTAAGTTTAGAATTAATTTTATTGAGGGGTTGTGAAACCAGAGTTCTCACCTCCTGGTGCTGTATGTGGCACTGATTATGGGCATGTTTTATTGCTCAGACACTGGGTAGGCTTCTCCTGCTGGCTCAACTGAAGCAACAGTCCACTTCACACAAAAACATGGCTCCAGTAAAATATTCTGGCACATGCTTACAAACCTATTGAAATATGCTTCGGGTTAGTGTACATTTTTATGTATGAGATTATTTAAATTCTCTTTCATTGTTTATGTCAAATCTTGAATTTGGAGCATATGTTGTAGGAAGAAATAAGTTTGAATCGTGCATTCACTGTATTTGGTGCCACGTTTTGTGCAGAAGTAGTAGGTTCATAAGTTTACACTAGACTAATGACCACCAGAGTCTTTACAAGTCCAAAATCAGGTAAAACTTTTAAATATTACACTAATTCAAGTTAGTAAGAGAATAACCGGGTTTTGAACAACATGGATTTCCTAAAGACTAAGAAGTATGAAACTCTAATATTTGACATTCCCGACTGACTGTAATCTTCATTGATTTACCAGAAAATCTAACCATTTTATAAAGAGAAGGGTAATAATATGAGGCAAAATCAGGGATAGCTGAGCAGTATGAAGTATGATTATTCAACAGTGTGCAGACTGGAAGTTAATTAATATTCAGCATCTGTGCCGAAAGCAACCCAAATGACAATAATGTAATGTTGTATTAGGGACATAAAAACTTCATTCAGTACCAAAAAGGAAATGTTTTATTAGGGACATAAAACTAAAATGCCTGCAGTAAATCACATTTCAGTCAGTCAATCAGCTTTAATGACATGTGCTTGCAAGAAAGCAGGGGGGGGGTGCAGTGCCCCCACAAGGGGGTGCAGAGGGGCTTGCCCCCCTGAAAAAGGAGAAAAAGTAAGAATTTATCGTAGGATGGAGCTTGTTGTGATACTGAATATTTAGCAGTTTACACAAAATGACATGCGAAGTTGCATGCCTGTCAGTCTTCCTGGATATCCCCACCCATCTGACGTGCCAATCAATGACGGTACGTCCAAAGCTGCGCATAACTAACTGCGAGGTACTACACTTGTAGATTAGCATTTTTTTCTTGGTTTTCAATTGCATAGTTGTTGCAATCACAAGTTGTATATTTTATATTAGATTATATTATTTTATATGAGTTATATCATATTATATATTATATATTATATTATATTATTTTATATTATATTATATTATATTATATTATATTATATTATATTAGTGGGGTTTAGGCAAAGGTATCATTTGTAAGGGTAAGGTCAAGCATGATATTCGTTTATTGACATCTACCAGGAAAGTCTAACTGGGTAGGTGTCCATTTTTATAGGAGACCCAGGGAGAAAAGTTGCACAGAATTTAAAAAACGAAAACAATTTTAAAAACCTCAAAAATAAAAAGAAACATCTACAGTTTAAATAATCATGCCAAATTGGACATAATGTGACAAAAGTAGTTAAAATAAATACAACTTACATAATAATTTAATTGTAGGAGACATTTTAGACAGTTTTTAGAAGTGAAAGGTAAACTAGCATAATACATACAGGAACTGCAAAATGAAGTCTGGAAAAAATAAGTTAAAAATAATATTACATATCTAGATACAGTTAGGAAGTGAGTGAAAAGGGGGAGTTAGGAGGTGTAAGGTATGAATAGGGACTTGTTCATATTTAAGAATATCGTTATCCTGAGGTTCAGCAAAAACAGAGACAGATTTTGGCTAAGAACTATTTCAGAATGCTTTTGAAGGACTGGAGGGAGAGTATTGATCTAATGGATGAAGGTAAGGAGGTCCCAGACCTTAGCAACATGGTATAAATATAGATCATGCCCTGCAGATTTGATAGAACTGGGGATGTTATTTTCCCTCACTGAATCATAATGATGTAGTATGAACACAGTTGTATAGCATGGTATTTAGTAGTAGACAAGCAGATGATCGCTGGCTAATGTAGGTGGGAAGAAGCTCTGTATATGAATCATAATGATGTAGTATGAACATAGTTGTATAGAATGATATTAAGTACTAGACAAGCAACTACCCCTCCATTAACTGGTAAATACACTTCCTCAACGTTTCCTGGAATTTATTAATTCCAATGCCCTAAATCAGCTCATTCTTACCCCCACTAGTGGTAGCAACATACTTGACCTGGTCATTACTAACATGGATGAATGTTGCTCTACTCCAATAGTCAACTCCTCCCTGGTTACATCTGACCACAAACTAATCACCTTGGAAATCCACATCCCCCCCCCCCCCCCAAAAGGGAACCACCATGAAAAACTTCTCCAAAGCTAACATTGTGCTCTTAAAAACAGAGGTGGCTAACTTCAAGGCACCCATGCAAATGGAGAATAGTTGCATGTCCACCGAATCATACACCAGTGCACTGTATGAACACGTACACGAATGCATGGATCTCACCATACCCAATAGAACCAAGATGCTCTCCTCCAAAAAAAGGAAGCCAATCTGGTGGTCCTCTGCCATAAACAAACTCTACAACAGGAGGAGGAAACTGATGCGGAATAAGGTGAAATCCCAAGACTGGAAAAACTCCCTTATCAGCCTCAACAAAAAGTTGAGATCCCTCATCAAATCCTCTACAGCTAGCTATGAAAACAGAATAGCAGCAAATAGTAAAGACAACCACAAGGCCTTCTGTAGTTATGTAAAGAATCTCCACAGTAATACCCAGACTTGCTCTGAGCTATTTCACAATGGTACATCTTATACCGAGCCAACAGATATTGCCAATATAGTGGCTGATAGATTCAGTGCCAACTTTACCCCCTTAAAGGACCTATCACATTAACAGGAGATTGCCAGGCACCCAGTATTACTGCTGCACAGGTTAAAAAAGCACTGTCCAAGGCCAAGAATACAGCTTCTATGGGACCTGACAATATCCCTGGCTATGTTCTACATGAACTACAGAGTGAACTGGCACCTCACCTGTGTGCCCTGTTCAATCACAGCTTCATCTCATGCTTTGTCCCCACCGAATGGCACACTTGGTTGACTTCTGTGAGTCAGTCACCAGAGCTGTGGATGAAGGCAAGGTGGTTCATACAGCTTACCTTGATCTGGCCAAGGCCCTTGATACCATTCCCCACTCAGAAATCATAGAAAAACTCAGTAAGCTAGGCATCAACCCCTGTATCACTAGGTGGGTTGCAAACTGGCTCACAGGTAGAACACACAGTGTGAAAATAGCTGACTCCAAGTCAGACTGCCAACAAGTCATGAGTGGAGTCCCACAGGGTTCGGTCCTGGGTCTTCTCCTGTTTGGTATCTACTTCTCTGAAATCCAGGCCAACATGAAGGGACGCTGGCTGACAAAGTTCGCAGATGACTGCAAGTTGGAAGCTATTATTAACCTCCCCAAGTGATTTTGACATCCTACAGAAAGGCCTCACTGAGACCAATGACTGGTGTCAGAACCATGGCCTTAAGCTCAATGCCAAAAAAAATGTGTTGTCATCCCCTTTAGAAAAAAAACGGTTCCCATGAATTACCTCATCGATGGTAGTCCACTGAACACAGAAGGCATTATAAGAGAACTGGGAACAGGTTTGACAGCAACCTCTCTTTTGACTACCACATTGCCACTGTGGTCAGAAAGTCCTTCTGTGTGGCACATCTCATTACTAAGGGTTTTGTATCCAGGAAGAAAGAGGTAATCGTCTCCTTCTACTCTTCCCTCATTAGGTCAATCGAGTACAATGCCCCATTTGGTATGTGCCTCACTAGACACCTGCAACTGGAGAGGCCGCAAAAGTACCTCACAAAGAGGATCCTAGGCCTTAAACACTTGCCCTATATGGACAGACTCAAAAAATTCCAACTATTCTCTGTCTTATATCACCTCCTTAGAGACGATCTCTGTTTGATTTACAAAGCCATGTCTGACCCAGCCCTGTTAGAAATGCTACATCTGAAGAAATCCCAATCCTTCCGTACCACATGCTCGAGTCTTCAACCTCATTACCACAATCAACAGAATGTGCTGGAGGGACAGGTTCATAACCTAGAGACTGCCCATGCTATGGAATAGACTTCCCATACATGTCAAACAGAACACCTCACTGGCCTTCTTCAAGAGAAATCTCGATGAGTGGATGTGAAATAGAAAATTCACCCTGGGGATCACTCCAGTGGCTCTGCTCAACAGAGGCACTGGGAACTAAGGTTGGGTGGCATGATGCCAGGGTAATCCTATGGGCTAGGCTTGTAAAGGCTCCATGGCCATTAGTCTAGTACACACCTACGATCGCTGGCCAATGTTGCAGGTGGGTAGAAGCTGTGTATATGTTGGTTGATAGGCGAGTTCTAACCAACATAAGCTTTCAGTACTATACAGTACTGGTTTCTGAAAGGGGCATTTGCTTAAAAGTTAGCCACTGTATTATAGCACTCCCCAAATTTTGCTTTTTGTGCTGCCTGGAAGTCAGCAAGAATGGGTGCTCTATAAACTTGTGAGGGAGGTGCTAAGTAGTGGTGAGTGTAGCTTTAGCTGTGCTGATGAGAAAGTATTTGGCTCTGTAAAGCATTCCAAGTTTTTGGTGAGTTTTTAATGCATTTTTGTATGTGCATGTCAAATGTAAGATTATAGGTTCATAGGTAAGTACTAGGCTAGCTGCTCTTGCAGGCCATTTTATCTAGCTAATTTCCTTTTTGCGTTAGACCTTAGAAAGTGGCTAGAATAAAATATTTTGTGTTATTATTTTCCAAACTATATGAAGTTTGAAATTCAAATGACTGCCATTATTTAGTGAATTCAATCCTCACTGACTTGTCAGAAAACCACAAATTTTGTGAGGAACAGACCAAAAATATGAGGCAAAAATCTGGACATTCTGTGAAAATCTGGACAGCTGAGAGGTATGAGTGCATAAAAGCAGATTGTACATTTGTGCGAATGCAGTAAAAGAGTGAACAGTGCATGAGAGAATGAATGGCACGTGCATGAAAGAAAATTGTATGTGTGTTTGCGAATGCAGAAGAGACTGTGTGTATAAGAGAAAGAGTGAACAATGGAGGAGAGAATGAAGGGTGCATGCAAGAAAGTAGACTGCATGTGTACGTGAATGCAGAAGGACTGTGTATGCGTAAAAGAGAGAGTGAACGGTGCGTGAGAAAATGAATGGTGAATACATGAAAGCAGAATGTGTGTGTGCGAATGTAGAAGGGACTGTGCATGTGTGTAAGACAGAAAGTAAACATTGCGTGAGAGTACGAACGGTGCATGCATGAAAGCAGACTGCACGTGTGTGCGATTGCAGAAGAGACTGTGTATGAGAGAGAGTGAACAGTACGTGAGAGAGAACTGTGCGTGCATGACAGCAGATTGTATTTGTGTGTGCATACAGAATAGACTGTGCATGTGTATAGGAGTGTGTGTGAGCAGGGCATGAGGGAATGAAAGGTGCTTATGTGAAAGCAGATTGTGTTTTGTGTGTGTGTGTGTGTGTGTGTGTGTGTGTGTGTGTGTGTGTGTGTGTGTGTGTGTGTGTGTGTGTGCGTGCATGTGTGTGTGTGTTTAAACAGATATGGGTCTACTTTTGTTTATAGAAAAATCACTTTTTTGAAAAACAAAGTCAAACCCACTTTAACGAAAGTGCACTTTTGAGAAAACTAATTCACCAAATTGGGGAAAAAACATACTAAAAATACACCCCCTGCTACTTAAATATGCTAACTCCAAGATCGCACTGCAGTGGGGGAAAAGATGTATTTACTTATCCCCACTGTACCGTGCTTTGGTAAATCGGTTTATATACACACACACACACACACTATATATATATATATATATATATATATATATATAGAGAGAGAGAGAGAGAGAGAGCTATAGACAGAGAAATATAGATCTAGAGAGATATATAGGTGTGTGTGTGTGTGTGTGTGTGTGTGTGTATATATATATATATATATATATATATACACACACACACACACATATATATATATCTCATGAGAAAGAGAGATGTGTGTGTGTGTGTTCATGAAATTATTACTGTTTCAATCTTTGATGTTAGGCAGTAGTGCATTTTGCAGTACCTGCAATGTGCCAAGTGGTCATGCCTTCTGCAGTTCACATGGAGCAACATGCATCATTAATATATCTAAGTGTGAATGCAAATTCTTTTTTATATGACCCATTGCTCCTACTACTATTGGTACTTTCGGGGTTGTCGTTATTTCTGCATGTAAATTGTCGTATTTTATCACTTTGCGTCTGTCTCTCTCTGTACAAAGCACATACCTCTCAATTGTCCATATTGTCACAGAATGTCCAGATTTTTGCTTCATTTTTTTGGTCTGTTCCTCATAAAAATTCTGGTTTCTGGATTTTTATGGCAAAATCACTGAGGATAGTATTCACCAAGTAATGACAGGCTTTTTTGTTTCAGACTTCATATCCTTCAGAAAATGCATAAGAACACAAAATCTTTTATTCTAGCAACTTTCTAAGTTTATAACAGAAATATTTACATTTTTCCTATTTTGGGGCATTGTACTCCTGTTATTTTTGGCTTTAGAGCTTGACAGCAGTAATAAAAGACAGTTTAAAAACTGTGTGTAGAAGTTTCTATGATAAATGCTACTGTTTTCTTTTCATGGACTATTATCTGGCTTTCTCGCATCTATTTTTTGAACGGTTAGTAATGGCAATGTCATCATTTTCTGTAATACTTTGTAGCTCATGTTTCCGATGCCTCTCATCCATCCATCCTCAACCCCTTTTTTCCCATTTTACACATGGGGTCGGGGTGTTACTTCCACAATGACAATCCTCTTGAGCCAAACTTTTCACCGCCAGGTAGCTAGTCCTGCTGTTGTAGTTCATCCGTGCCACTCACTCACATACACACTCACACCTGCGGCCAATTTAGTGTGTCCAATCCACCTATTGCAGGTCTCTGAAAGGTGGGGAGAATCCAGAGCACCCAGAGGAAACCCATGCGACCACAGGGAGGACATGCAGACTCTGCACATAGGGCACTCCAGCCAAGAATTCAAAATGAGAACTTCTTGCTGTGAGGTGACAATGCTAACCACTGCACCACCGCGGCAATGCCTCTCAGCTACTTCATAATTATAACATTTACACAATCCACAATGCAACAGTCTTATACAATCCTTCTGCCGTTAGTGTATTATACCCAGTAAACAAAATGTGTGACTGTTGCCAGTTCTGTTTTACCACACCTGCATTTGTCTGTTTCTCCCACATGTTCAAATGGACTTTGTAAACTAATGTGTAATTAGTCCACTATCTTCAGCTGCTGATATTAACCTTCTGGTTGAAATTCAACTCTCCTTAACCATTCCTGGGTTCAGTCTTATTGATATGAGGTTGTTACAAGGGTTTTCTGTACTTGCAACTATATTAATGTATTTTTTATATTTCTTGCTTTCTCATCTGATCCTTGATCTTATATTCTTTCTTGTCTTTTTTGGCACATTCGGTTGATGCCTGATCTGCTTTGGTTTGATTTACATTCCTGCTCAACAGCTATATGCTTCTGCTAGTAAGCAAGGAAGTTGTCTTAAAAGTTGTTTTAAAACTTCCACTTCGTGTGGATCTTGTAAGGTCAGCAAATATGTATCCAATCCTTTATGTGGATCTATACATGTGCCCATGCCTCCTTCAGAATGGGGAATATATAACCTTGTTATACACTTAATTTTATAAGTCATTTCATGAGCATGAAGCGTGTTTTTGTTTTCCTGTCCAACTGATCCAGTACTTTTAGGGCCAGCCAGTCACTCCAAAACTGTAAGTTAGGACAGGAAGAGCAAATTGGTTTATAGCCTGGACTTACTTTCTGGGCATCACAGCTGTTTTTAATATTAATTTTAGTCTTCTGAAAATATTCCTTACTAATTTTTATTTGCATTTCTGCATGCTTTATTCTTGATCCTTCATCAGTTCCCAAAAATGTATACACTCCCTCTTGCTTAAGCTCATTTATATCACATTCTTGTCCTAGACTGATATCTCTTTGTTGATGCAACTCTCCTGCTTGAATCTGTCGGCTTAGACCACTCGACCATCCTGACACGGAGTAGGTTGCTTTTGCACATTTATCAAGAACTAATGACATTCTTATATCATCTGAGAAAATTTTGACCACTTGCAGTCGTGCTTTCGGTTCTTTATCTAATTAACTATACAGTTTTAAACTATCCCTCAAAAATAAGAAAGGTCTGTACACTTTGTTGTTTCATGGTAGTCAAATTCTAGGTAGTCAAATTCTAGGTAATCTGTTATGCATATAGCTTAATTGATTAAAGGCAAGACTAAAGAGCAGCAGTGACAAAAAGCCACCCTGGAATATCCCTCTTTGAATTTTTATCCCTGGAATAGTACTTTGTCCTTTAACATGGCTTAACTCTGAAGTGTTTTGCCACTGTTTCAGGGTCACTGCAATGTAATTGATCAGTGCAGGGTGTACCTTATACATCTGTAAGCACTCTTATCAATGAATGTGGAATGCTGTCAAATGCTTTTTTGTGGTCTACCCATGCCAAACTTGGATCCTTTCCCTTTCTACAGTTCTTCATTATGACTTTAACAAGAAATGATCATTTGTTCTTCATGATACTCTTTTGTTATCCTTTTTTTCTACTGCCATGATTGAGTTTTCTTCAAAATGACTACCCTCTATCGACACTGGTTCCTGGGGATAATTTATACATTGACGTAAGATACGTTACTGCATAGTTTTTAGGCTAGCCAGCAAGTTTGTTCATAAGTAGTATTGTTTTTCCTGTTAATCAGGTCGGTGTCTATCTGGGATGTGCATATAAGTATTTCTTACTCATGGCTAAACCTTCGTGTAAAGATGTTAATAGTTTTAGCCAGAAGGTAAGTACTGCATCTGGGCTTGGGATTTTCCAGTTAGGAGCTTTTCTTCATTTTGTTTCCATTTCTCTGGCCCTTATTTCATCCCATGTACTGTACATTTGAACTTATTTTTTCTTTTACTACTTTTATCCATTCAACATCTTTATTATTGCTCCACAAGATCAAGGGTATTTTTACAAAAAATGTGTCTGTTTCTTTTTCTTTGGGGTGGGGGTGCTTCATTTCCTTTTGTCTCATTTCCCAGTTCTCTATAAAACTTTTTTGGGCCAACAATACATTGCTTATTTAGTACTTTTCCTTTATATTTATCTGCATATCTTCTAAGTTGTTCTGCCTGTCCTGATATCTTTAGTTTATTATTTGCAGTAGTGTACAATACATCCTCATGTGCTGTGATATTGTGCATTGCTGTTACTGCTTCTGTCTTTCTGAGTATTTTTGTTGATCTGTTCCCTGTTCTGTACTCTTCTAACAGTGACACTTCTTGTATTAATTGCTTTATAGTTTTTGCTATACGATACCTCTGTGATGGCGTTTGATTTCTCCTTTACTGCCCTGTGTTTTTGTCGCAAGACTATCTGTTATTAATTTAGCTGCACAATATTAGATCCTATTTACTTCTGTTATATTGTAAGAATTTCTTTGAACAGTCCTGAATAGATTGCTATGTTCATTTGTGTTATCATATTTTTCAGTAGTCTGTTGCTTTCATCGATTTTAATATGTCTAGCCATCTCTGTCAAATAAAGCAACTCTTCCCTTTGATCATTTTCTTATAACCTGAGGGTACATTCTTTTATTCTCCATTCCCTATGAGCATTCCATCAAAAGTTCCACAGGCTGTGCCTCTGCTTTGTATCATATTCTCTTCAGTTTCATCCAGTGTCATCCACTGCCTTTTCATATAGGAGCTCACTGATCTATCACTCGACAACATTCACTACGTCAGAGATGCCACATTTCCCTGTTCCATCCCTCACTGTGCAACTCCAACACAACTTTTATACTGTTTTCCAACAGAAGGTTCCAAAGACTCTTCATATGGCATCTGAGCATAGGAGTTTACTAGGCTATCGACCTGCGAGTTATTTCAACCCTAGCCATTTCATCCAAATGTAATACCATACAAATACTAGTCAATACCCAGGATTGCATTTAGTAATGACTGCCCATATCCAAGAGGCTTGTGGATGCTATTCCTGGTATGAATATACGGTGCCCCATCCACTTGTCCAGGTTCCTCTAGAACAGTGTCACAGAGATGCTCGCTGGGAGACAAATCTGTCGTTCCAGCATTCCGTAGTTAAGTCACAGGCCATTTTTAGGTCCCTGGAACAAGTAGCTATAGTCCCATTTGCTGTACGAATGTGCAGCAACTTAACAACATTGGGGTCTGTGACTGCTCTGTAAGCCAGGCACAAGTCTCACATAAAAAGCCTATATGATGCAGAATATAGTGACAGGGATTTTTTTAGTCGGTCTGTGTAAAGCATGTGCTGGAGTCTCTTGATCTTGTTTGTTAGAAACCCCCAAGGTCTTGTCCATTTGTTTTAGGTGCATTGTACAGCACATGCAGAATGGGCACTGTACTCAGTTATGGGCCAGATTAGTGGACAGTATAGAGGGGTTACTGCCTCCTTTGCTCTCGAGGTGATGCCTTTACTAAAGTGTTACGTAGAAAGCCTTCCTGACTACAGTAAACACATGGTGGTCAAAGTTTAGGTTGTAGTGAACTTGTGATCCCAGATCCTTTACCACTTCATGGGTACTAAAGGTATTGTCGCTGCCCAACTACCTCAGATATCTGCAACTTACCACTGCTCACAAGCTCATCTTCAAACCAGCCAACTGTCCTTTTCTCTCCACATCCCTAATGCCCTACATACCCTCCTGCACCCTAAGATCTGAGAACCAAAATCTCCTACAAGTGTACAAACATTCCCGTCCCCCTGGCCAGCTGCTACTAGCCTGCACCATAGCTAATATATGGAACTCTCTCCCCTCTCCAAGACCCACCTGCTCTTACACCTGTCCCACAAATGGGAATGCCCCTCTCATGCACCTACCTAACCACCCCCTCAGCTCATACACCCTTTAAACGCTCTGAAAAATAAATGTATATCTTGATATCAAACAAAATATGGTGAATTTCTCCATCTCTTTCTCTTCTAACAGACTATTCTCTAAGAAAAACATTCTTTCAAATGACTATTAAAGCTGAAACCTCAAGCAAATCAACTAACCTCTGCACCATCTTATAGGTTCATAGGTTGGTACTAGGCTATCATCCCTAGGGCCTGTACAAGCCTAGCCATAACAATTCCCTGGCTATTTCTTCCCACAATGTTTACTTCCCTGGACCCCTGTCTAGCAGGGTGACTGATGTGATCCCCGGGGGTAAATTTCCTATCTCCCATCCAGTCGTCAAGGTTCCTTTTGAAGAGGGCCAAGGAGGTGCTCTGCTTGACATGTATGGGCAGTCTTTGGGTCAGGAACCTATCCCTCCAGCATATTTTGTTCATTGTGATGACAAGGTTTAGATCCCTGGAGCATGTGGCTCTGATGGACTGGGATTTCTTTAAGTGTAGCATGTCCAACAGCTCTGGCCTTGTATGTTAAGCAGAGATTGCCTCTGAGTAGAAGATATGCGACAGAGTACAGCTAGAGTTTTTTTAGTCTGTCAGCATTGGGTATCTGCTTTAAGCCTGTGATTCTTTTACTAAGGTGTTTCTGCGGCCTTTCCAGTTGTTGCAGATGTCTTGTGAGGTACATACCAAATGGGGCATTGCACTCTATGATGGGTCTAATGAAGGATGAGCACAGTGGGACAATGACCTCCTTTTTTCTGGACGAAAAGCCCTTAGTGATGAGGTGTGCCACAAAGAAGGATTTCCTGATTGTTGTGGCGATGTGGTTAACATAGGTGAGACCACTGTCCACCTGTGTTCCGAAGTCTCTTATCACACTTTTGGTGTTTAGTGTACTGCCACCTATGTGGTAATTCATGGGTACATGTTTTTCTCAAAGGGGCTAACTATACACTTCTTTGCATTGAGCTTGAGCCCATGGCTCTGGCACCAACCATCTGTTTCTGTAGTATATTTTTTTTGTAGAATATCCACATAATTTGGGGATTCAATAATGGCTCCCAGTTTGCAGTCATCTGCAAACTTTGCTAGCCACAGTCCCTTAGTGTTGGCCTGTACTTCAGAGGTAGATGCCAAATAAGAGCGATCCCAGGACTGAACCACCCTGAGGTACTCCACTTGTCACTTGCCTAAAGCTGGATTTGGAGTTGGCTACTTTTACAGTGTGGGTTCTGTCAGTAAGCCAGTTGGCAATCCATCGAGTGATGTAGGGATTTATGCCCATCTTAGTAAGTTAATCTATGATTCCAGAGTGGATGGTAGTGTCGAAGGCCTTGGTGAGGTCCAGATAGGCTGTGTGGACCCACCTAACCCTCGTCCTCGGCTCTGGAGGATGACTCGAATAAGTCAATCAGGTTTAGTAGACACGATCGGCCCTTCACGAACCCAAACTGGGTGGGGTCCAGTGTTTGAAGGTTGCCAATGTCTGTGTTTATAAGTTCCATGATAATATGTTTCATGGCCTTGCAGATCAGGCTCGTCAAAATACTTATATGTGCATTAATACTAATATGCAATTTCTTTACCAGAACTGTTCTAAATATGTATATAATAATTTTCCTGTCTACTACGTAACCACCTTATTTTTTTCAAATGAAAGTTTACACATGCAACCCTAAAGCTTATTCAAATTGTTGTTATATGTTTTTACAGTAAAAACTCCTATAATTATGTAACCTTTATTATCAGTCCTCACTTGTCCATTGCTAGGAATGTTACTATTGTAAGCCTAGGACACAATATGTTACCTTAATGTTTTTTTAGTTTTGTTACTTTATTAAATTTCTCTGTTTTATAACCTCTCTTATTTGCTACTATTATAATCAATGTAACTTCTTGTGGAGCTTTTCTCCCTGGGCCTCCATTGAAAACGGGTCGCCATGACCCAGTGGACTCTCCAGGTCAACAAATGCAAATAAATACATAAATATAAAATTTGATTGTGTGTAGATTCTTTTTTATAAGACCTGTTGCTCCAACTACTATTGGAACTGTCTGGGTATGTTTCTTCCACATCACTAGCATTTCTGCCTGCAAATCCTGCTGTTTTATAACTTTGTGTCTCTCCATGCGTAAGAGACTGTAGTCAGTGGGTATAGCAATTTCAGTAATCAATGTTACTTTTGTCTTCTTTTCATCGACTACAATATCTGGTTTTCTCACATATATTTTTTGAACTGTTGGTAATGGGTGATCCAATATGATATAAACCATCATTTTCTATGATACTTTGTGGCTTATCTTTGTAGTATTTTTCAGCTACTTATTATAATCTTTGCACAATTCCCCATGCGACAGTCGCCACATTATTATGGCTTTCAGTATACAGTCTTCTGCCATTAGTATATCACAACTAGCCACACAAGACTTGTGACCGTTTCCAGTTCTGTTTTACAAAACCTACATTTGTCTGTTTCTGTCACATGTTCAATGGACTTTCTAAACCAATGTGTTTGTAGTCCACTGTCTTGGGCTGCAAATATTAACCTTTCATCTGTTGGTTTAAATTCACCTGTCCTGAACCATTCCTGCATTCGATCCTGATCAACAGGAGGCTGTCCTGACCTTGTAAGTGGCCTTGTTGTACTTTATTAGACCTCTTAAGTTTATTGTTTAATTGAATCATAGAGTTCTTGTCTCTGTGATAGTTGCCCTTTCTGATTCTGGTCATCACTTTATTTTTTTTTGTCATATACTCTGATAAGGTAAGGATTCACAAAATGGGGTATGTTTTTGGTGTGACATCTGGGCTTATTTCTGGTGGGCACAGCAGCAATGTAGCCATTTACATGTTTGTACAGGGTTTCTGTAAATAATTCTGCATAAGTAGCTGTGTTCTCTGGGTTTGGGGCAGCTGTGAATTTCAATAAAGTGTCGCTTACTAGGATGTAGTTTGTTTTAGACTAGTTCCTAACCATTAATGATTTAGTTGGGTTTTCAGGTTGATTTCTATGTCCATGGAACAGGTTTGTGTTCCAGCCTCACCAATGAGGATGTGACAAGGGGGGCGTGCAATGCTCTCCCATGTTGGTGAATACTAGGTCCAATATGTTTGATCCTCTGGATGAAGCACACACTATCTGGTCCAGATTGTTTGTGTTGATAAAGTCCAGTAAACACTGTGCCTGTGAATTAGAGCAGTGTGTTCTCAGTCTATAGAGATAAAGATCAATCTCTAAGCACTTCACTGCCACCAAATGAAACATTTTCCCAGATGACCACTTCAATAGTTTGTCCCTGTCTGCACAAGCACTTCACTAACACCAAAATGATTATTTTCCTATTAATCCTGTCTGTATTTTGTCCATGTTTTCACAAGCACATCACTGACACCAAATAAAACATTTCTCCCAATGATCCTTACACAAGCACTTTTACTGACACCAAGTGCGACATTTCCCCCAACAACCCCAGCAGTAGTTTGTCCGTGTATGCCTAAGCACTTTACTGATGTCAAATGCAACATTTCTTCAAACTATCCCTTCAGTACCATGTCCATGCTTGATCAAGCTTTTCACTGACACCAAATGAAATATTTCCCCAATGATCCCAGCAGCAGTTTGTCCATGTATCCCCAAGCACTTATCACATGGAATTAAACATTTCCCCCCAAAAGTGCCTTCTGTAGCTTGGCCATGCTTGCCCAAGCACTTCACTGTCACCAAATAAAACATTTCCCCAATGACCCCTTCAGTAGCTTGCCCATGTATGTCAATGCACTTCACTGACACCTAATAAAAGATTTACTCAATGACCCCTACTTTAGTTTATCCATGTACAAACCAGCACTGCAATGACATCAAATTAAAAATTTCTA